>NW_025746216.1:0-146371 GCF_021184085.1 Oncorhynchus gorbuscha | reverse complement strand
TGGGTATGGGTGGTATGGATGGGTATGGGTGGGTATGGGTGGGTATAGGTGGGTATGGATGGTATGGATGGGTATGGGTGGGTATGGGTGGGTATGGATGGTTATGGGTGGGTATGGGTGTGTACGGATGGTATGGGTGGGTATGGATGGGTATGGGTGGGTATGGGTGGGTATGGATGGGTATGGATGGGTATGACTGGGTATGGGTGGGTATGGGTGGGTATGGATGGGTATGACTGGGTATGGGTGGCTATGACTGGGTATGGGTGGCTATGGATGGGTATGACTGGGTATGACTGGGTTGCAAGTTCAAATCCCCTTGCTGACAAGGTACAAATCTGTCGTTCTGCCCCTGAACAGGCAGTTAACCCACTGTTCCTAGGCCGTCATTGAAAATAAGAATGTGTTCTTAACTGACTTGCATGGTTAAAAAAAAAATGTATATATATATATATATATAATATATGTCCTTCTGCCCCTGAACAGGCAGTGTGGCTGTACGCTGTGGAGGCTGATGGCATTCTGGTTTATTATACAAACCAGCAGTGTGGCTGTACGCTGTCTAGGCTGATGGTATTCTGGTTTATTATACAAACCAGCAGTGTGGCTGTACGCTGTCTAGGCTGATGGCATTCTGGTTTATTATACAAACCAGCAGTGTGGCTGTACGCTGTCTAGGCTGATGGCATTCTGGTTTATTATACAAACCAGCTGGTGTACTCTGTCTAGGCTGAGGGCATTCTGGTTTATTATACAAACCAGCAGTGTGGCTGTACGCTGTCTAGGCTGACGGCCTTCTGGTTTATTATACAAACCAGCAGGTGTACGCTGTCTAGGCTGACGGTATTCTGGTTTATTATACAAACCAGCAGTGTGGCTGTACTCTGTCTAGGCTGATGGCATTCTGGTTTATTATACAAACCAGCAGTGTGGCTGTACGCTGTCTAGGCTGATGGCATTCTGGTTTATTATACAAACCAGCTGGTGTACGCTGTCTAGGCTGAGGGCATTCTGGTTTATTATACAAACCAGCAGTGTGGCTGTACGCTGTCTAGGCTGATGGCATTCTGGTTTATTATACAAACCAGCTGGTGTACGCTGTCTAGGCTGATGGTATTCTGGTTTATTATACAAACCAGCAGTGTGGCTGTACGCTGTGGAGGCTGATGGCATTCTGGTTTATTATACCAACCAGCAGTGTGGCTGTACTCTGTCTAGGCTGATGGCATTCTGGTTTATTATACAAACCAGCAGTGTGGCTGTACTCTGTCTAGGCTGATGGCATTCTGGTTTATTATACAAACCAGCAGTGTGGCTGTACGCTGTCTAGGCTGATGGCATTCTGGTTTATTATACAAACCAGCAGTGTGGCTGTACGCTGTCTAGGCTGATGGCATTCTGGTTTATTATACAAACCAGCAGTGTGGCTGTACGCTGTCTAGGCTGATGGCATTCTGGTTTATTATACAAACCAGCAGTGTGGCTGTACGCTGTCTAGGCTGATGGCATTCTGGTTTATTATACAAACCAGCAGTGTGGCTGTACGCTGTCTAGGCTGATGGCATTCTGGTTTATTATACAAACTAGCTGGTGTACTCTGTCTAGGCTGAGGGCATTCTGGTTTATTATACAAACCAGCTGGTGTATGCTGTCTAGGCTGAGGGCATTCTGGTTTATTATACAAACCAGCAGTGTGGCTGTACGCTGTCTAGGCTGATGGCATTCTGGTTTATTATACAAACCAGCTGGTGTACTCTGTCTAGGCTGAGGGCATTCTGGTTTATTATACAAACCAGCAGTGTGGCTGTACGCTGTCTAGGCTGAGGGCATTCTGGTTTATTATACAAACCAGCAGTGTGGCTGTACGCTGTCTAGGCTGAGGGCATTCTGGTTTATTATACAAACCAGCAGTGTGGCTGTACGCTGTCTAGGCTGATGGCATTCTGGTTTATTATACAAACCAGCAGGTGTACGCTGTCTAGGCTGAGGGCATTCTGGTTTATTATACAAACCAGCAGTGTGGCTGTACGCTGTCTAGGCTGATGGCATTCTGGTTTATTATACAAACCAGCAGGTGTACGCTGTCTAGGCTGAGGGCATTCTGGTTTATTATACAAACCAGCAGTGTGGCTGTACGCTGTGGAGACTGATGGCATTCTGGTTTATTATACCAACCAGCAGTGTGGCTGTACTCTGTCTAGGCTGATGGCATTCTGGTTTATTATACAAACCAGCAGTGTGGCTGTACTCTGTCTAGGCTGATGGCATTCTGGTTTATTATACAAACCAGCAGTGTGGCTGTACGCTGTCTAGGCTGATGGCATTCTGGTTTATTATACAAACCAGCAGTGTGGCTGTACGCTGTCTAGGCTGATGGCATTCTGGTTTATTATACAAACCAGCAGTGTGGCTGTACGCTGTCTAGGCTGATGGCATTCTGGTTTATTATACAAACCAGCAGTGTGGCTGTACGCTGTCTAGGCTGATGGCATTCTGGTTTATTATACAAACCAGCAGTGTGGCTGTACGCTGTCTAGGCTGATGGCATTCTGGTTTATTATACAAACTAGCTGGTGTACTCTGTCTAGGCTGAGGGCATTCTGGTTTATTATACAAACCAGCTGGTGTATGCTGTCTAGGCTGAGGGCATTCTGGTTTATTATACAAACCAGCAGTGTGGCTGTACGCTGTCTAGGCTGATGGCATTCTGGTTTATTATACAAACCAGCTGGTGTACTCTGTCTAGGCTGAGGGCATTCTGGTTTATTATACAAACCAGCAGTGTGGCTGTACGCTGTCTAGGCTGAGGGCATTCTGGTTTATTATACAAACCAGCAGTGTGGCTGTACGCTGTCTAGGCTGAGGGCATTCTGGTTTATTATACAAACCAGCAGTGTGGCTGTACGCTGTCTAGGCTGAGGGCATTCTGGTTTATTATACAAACCAGCAGGTGTACGCTGTCTAGGCTGAGGGCATTCTGGTTTATTATACAAACCAGCAGTGTGGCTGTACGCTGTCTAGGCTGATGGCATTCTGGTTTATTATACAAACCAGCAGGTGTACGCTGTCTAGGCTGAGGGCATTCTGGTTTATTATACAAACCAGCAGTGTGGCTGTACGCTGTCTAGGCTGAGGGCCTTCTGGTTTATTATACAAACCAGCAGGTGTACGCTGTCTAGGCTGAGGGCATTCTGGTTTATTATACAAACCAGCAGTGTGGCTGTACGCTGTCTAGGCTGAGGGCATTCTGGTTTATTATACAAACCAGCAGTGTGGCTGTACGCTGTCTAGGCTGATGGTATTCTGGTTTATTATACAAACCAGCAGGTGTACGCTGTCTAGGCTGATGGTATTCTGGTTTATTATACAAACCAGCAGTGTGGCTGTACGCTGTCTAGGCTGATGGTATTCTGGTTTATTATACAAACCAGCAGTGTGGCTGTACGCTGTCTAGGCTGATGGTATTCTGGTTTATTATACAAACCAGCAGGTGTACGCTGTCTAGGCTGATGGTATTCTGGTTTATTATACAAACCAGCAGTGTGGCTGTACGCTGTCTAGGCTGATGGTATTCTGGTTTATTATACAAACCAGCAGTGTGGCTGTACGCTGTCTAGGCTGAGGGCATTCTGGTTTATTATACAAACCAGCAGTGTGGCTGTACTCTGTCTAGGCTGAGGGCATTCTGGTTTATTATACAAACCAGCAGTGTGGCTGTACGCTGTCTAGGCTGAGGGCATTCTGGTTTATTATACAAACCAGCAGTGTGGCTGTACGCTGTCTAGGCTGAGGGCATTCTGGTTTATTATACAAACCAGCAGTGTGGCTGTACGCTGTCTAGGCTGAGGGCATTCTGGTTTATTATACAAACCAGCAGTGTGGCTGTACGCTGTCTAGGCTGAGGGCATTCTGGTTTATTATACAAACCAGCAGTGTGGCTGTACGCTGTCTAGGCTGAGGGCATTCTGGTTTATTATACAAACCAGCAGTGTGGCTGTACGCTGTCTAGGCTGAGGGCATTCTGGTTTATTATACAAACCAGCAGTGTGGCTGTACGCTGTCTAGGCTGATGGTATTCTGGTTGTCTCACAAACCAGCAGGTGTACGCTGTCTAGGCTGATGGTATTCTGGTTTATTATACAAACCAGCAGTGTGGCTGTACGCTGTCTAGGCTGATGGTATTCTGGTTTATTATACAAACCAGCAGTGTGGCTAATACGCTGTCTAGGCTGAGGGCATTCTGGTTTTATTATACAAAACCAGCAGTGTGGCTGTACTCTGTCTAGGCTGAGGGCATTCTGGTTTATTATACAAACCAGCAGTGTGGCTGTACGCTGTCTAGGCTGAGGCATTCTGGTTTATTATACAAACCAGCAGTGTGGCTATACGCTGTCTAGGCTGAGGGCATTCTGGTTTATTATACAAACCAGCAGTGTGGCTGTACGCTGTCTAGGCTGAGGGCATTCTGGTTCATTATACAAACCAGCAGTGTGGCTGTACGCTGTCTAGGCTGATGGTATTCTGGTTTATTATACAAACCAGCAGTGTGGCTGTACGCTGTCTAGGCTGATGGCATTCTGGTTTATTATACAAACCAGCAGGTGTACGCTGTCTAGGCTGATGGTATTCTGGTTTATTATACAAACCAGCAGTGTGGCTGTACGCTGTCTAGGCTGAGGGCCTTCTGGTTTATTATACAAACCAGCAGGTGTACGCTGTCTAGGCTGAGGGCATTCTGGTTTATTATACAAACCAGCAGTGTGGCTGTACGCTGTCTAGGCTGAGGGCATTCTGGTTTATTATACAAACCAGCAGTGTGGCTGTACGCTGTCTAGGCTGATGGTATTCTGGTTTATTATACAAACCAGCAGGTGTACGCTGTCTAGGCTGATGGTATTCTGGTTTATTATACAAACCAGCAGGTGTACGCTGTCAGGCTGATGGTATTCTGGTTTATTATACAAACCAGCAGTGTGGCTGTACGCTGTCTAGGCTGATGGTATTCTGGTTTATTATACAAACCAGCAGGTGTGCGCTGTCTAGGCTGATGGTATTCTGGTTTATTATACAAACCAGCAGTGTGGCTGTACGCTGTCTAGCTGATGGTATTCTGGTTTATTATACAAACCAGCAGTGTGTGGCTGTACGCTGTCTAGGCTGAGGGCATTCTGGTTTATTATACAAACCAGCAGTGTGGCTGTACTCTGTCTAGGCTGAGGGCATTCTGGTTTATTATACAAACCAGCAGTGTGGCTGTACGCTGTCTAGGCTGAGGGCATTCTGGTTTATTATACAAACCAGCAGGTGTACGCTGTCTAGGCTGATGGCATTCTGGTTTATTATACAAACCAGCAGTGTGGCTGTATGTGTCTAGGCTGATGGCATTCTGGTTTATTATACAAACCAGCAGTGTGGCTGTACTCTGTCTAGGCTGGGCATTCTGGTTTTATTATACAAACCAGCAGTGTGGCTGTACGCTGTCTGGCTGAGGGCATTCTGGTTTTATTATACAAACCAGCAGTGTGGTGTACGCTGTCTAGGCTGATGGTATTCTGGTTTATTATACAAACCAGCAGTGTGGCTGTACGCTGTCTAGGCTGATGGTATTCTGGTTTATTATACAAACCAGCAGGTGTGTATCTAGGCTGATGGTATTCTGGTTTTATTATACAAACCAGCAGTGTGTCATACGCTGTCTAGGCTGAGGGCATTCTGGTTTATTATACAAACCAGCAGTGTGGCTGTACTCTGTCTAGGCTGAGGGCATTCTGGTTTATTATACAAACCAGCAGTGTGGCTGTACGCTGTCTAGGCTGAGGCATTCTGGTTTATTATACAAACCAGCAGTGTGGCTGTACGCTGTCTAGGCTGAGGGCATTCTGGTTTATTATACAAACCAGCAGTGTGGCTGTACGCTGTCTAGGCTGAGGGCATTCTGGTTCATTATACAAACCAGCAGTGTGGCTGTACGCTGTCTAGGCTGATGGTATTCTGGTTTATTATACAAACCAGCAGTGTGGCTGTACGCTGTCTAGGCTGATGGCATCCTGGTTTATTATACAAACCAGCAGTGTGGCTGTACGCTGTCTAGGCTGATGGCATTCTGGTTTATTATACAAATCAGCAGTGTGGCTGTACGCTGTCTAGGCTGATGGCATTCTGGTTTATTATACAAACCAGCAGTGTGGCTGTACGCTGTCTAGGCTGATGGTATTCTGGTTTATTATACAAACCAGCAGTGTGGCTGTACGCTGTCTAGGCTGAGGGCATTCTGGTTTATTATACAAACCAGCAGTGTGGCTGTACGCTGTCTAGGCTGATGGCATTCTGGTTTATTATACAAACCAGCAGGTGTACGCTGTCTAGGCTGATGGTATTCTGGTTTATTATACAAACCAGCAGTGTGGCTGTACGCTGTCTAGGCTGAGGGCATTCTGGTTTATTATACAAACCAGCTGGTGTACTCTGTCTAGGCTGAGGGCATTCTGGTTTATTATACAAACCAGCAGTGTGGCTGTACGCTGTGGAGGCTGAGGGCATTCTGGTTTATCTGCCTTTGGACAAATGAAGTGACTAATCACTCTGGAGGAATGTGAGGGCAGAGGACCATTCTACTACTTATCCTTCCAGACATAATGAATATGACAGACCTCTCTCTCCTCTCATATACACAGAACAGTATTGACCTCTCTCTCCTCTCATATACACACCAGGGTCTTTGTTGACATCTGTTTACACTGGTCCACATGGTCTGGGCCTTAACTGCAATATGATCTCTCAGTGAGACGGGAGAATTCACTTATGTTTAAATAATGGTGTTTAAACGGTAGAAATTCATCTTAATGTGAAGTCACATCTGAAGGTGTGAAGGGTTCTGGTTTTGATTTGACACAGTCAAAGATTGTGGTTTTGATTTGACACAACAGAGGGGTGTGGTTTTGATTTGACACAACAGAGGGGTGTAGTTTTGATTTGACACAACAGAGGGGTGTGGTTTGATTTGACACAAAGGGGGTGTGGTTTGATTTGACACAACAGAGGGGTGTGGTTTAGATTTGACACAACAGAGGGTGTGGTTTGATTTGACACAACAGAGGGTGTGGTTTTGATTTGACACAAGGAGGGTGTGGTTTAGATTTGACACAACAGAGAGAGGTGTGGTTTTGATTTGACACAACAGAGGGGTGTGGTTTTGATTTGACACAAGGAGGAGTGTGGTTTTGATTTAGGGGTGTAGAATTTTGATTTGACACAACAGAGGGGTGTGGTTTTGATTTGACACAACAGAGGTGTGGTTTAGATTTGACACAAGGAGGGTGTGGTTTTGATTTGACACAACAGAGGGTGTGGTTTTGATTTGACACAACAGAGGTGTGGTTTTGATTTGACACAACAGAGGGTGTGGTTTTGATTTGGGTGTGGTTTGATTTGACACAGTGAAAGGATGTGGTTTTGATTTGACACAGAAAGGTTGTGGTTTTGATTTGACACAGTGAAAGGTTGTGGTTTTGATTTGACACAGTGAAAGGTTGTGGTTTTGATTTGACACAGTGAAAGGTTGTGGTTTTGATTTGACACAGTGAAAGGTTGTGGTTTTGATTTGACACAGTGAAAGGTTGTGGTTTTGATTTGACACAGTGAAAGGTTGTGGTTTTGATTTGATACAGTGAAAGGATGTGGTTTTGATTTGACACAGTGAAAGGTTGTGGTTTGATTTGACACAGTGAAGTTGTGGTTTTGATTTGACACAGTGAAAGGTTGTGGTTTTGATTTGACACAGTGAAAGGTTGTGGTTTTGATTTGACACAGTGAAGGTTTGGTTTTGATTTGACACAGTGAAAGGTTGTGGTTTTGATTTGACACAGTGAAGGTTGTGGTTTTTTGATTTGACACAGTGAAAGGTTGTGGTTTTGATTTGACATAGTGAAAGGTTGTGGTTTTGATTTGACACAGTGAAAGGTTGTGGTTTAGATTTGAAACAGTGAAAGGATGTGGTTTAGATTTGACACAAGGAGGGGTGTGGTTTTGATTTGACACAACAGAGGGGTGTGGTTTTGATATGACACAACAGAGGGGTGTGGTTTAGATTTGACACAGTGAAAGGTTGTGGTTTTGATTTGACACAAGGAGGGGTGTGGTTTTGATTTGACACAACAGAGGGGTGTGGTTTTGATTTGACACAAGGAGGGGTGTGGTTTTGATTTGACACAACAGAGGGGGTGTGGTTTTGATTTGACACAACAGAGGGGTGTGGTTTTGATTTGACACAACAGAGGGATGTGGTTTTGATTTGACACAACAGAGGGATGTGGTTTAGATTTGACACAACAGAGGGATGTGGTTTAGATTTGACACAACAGAGGGATGTGGTTTAGATTTGACACCAGGAGGGTTGTGGTTTTGTTTGTGAGTTAGGAAGACTGAAGAGAGAATAAGTTGTGCAAGGCATAAAAAATATACCTTAGTCAGCATATAAATTAACTAATATATTATTCTACTTATACTTTTCATGGACATATCAAAGTTATTTCACAATATTTTCTCAGACAATGGGGCCTGAAATCCATAAAGAGTAAAAGGTTTATGTGACTTTAAGTTACAGAGAGGAGAATGGGAGCGTTGCCAATGCGTAGTTCCGCTTGTCTCTCTCCTAACAGCTGACGGAGAGGAAGAGGCCATTTTCCGTCTGGTCGTCTCTGTCAACCTCTCAGCTAGACGACAGGACCAGTGATGAGGCTTCTAAAGGGAGGAAACTCCCCGCTCCTTAAGGAGGAAATATGATACTATCAAATACTATGACTGGATGAGTCCTGGATGAGTCAAATACCATGACTGGATGAGTCAGATATGACTGGATGAGTCACTGGATAGTCAAATACCATGACTGGATGAGTCAGATACCATGACTGGATGAGTCAAATACCATGACTGGATGAGTCAAATACCATGACTGGATGAGTCAGATACCATGACTGGATGAGTCAGATACCATGACTGGATGAGTCAGATACCATGACTGGATGAGTCAGATAGCATGACTGGATGAGTACCATGACTGGATACCATGACTGGATGAGTCAAATACCATGACTGGATGAGTCAGATACTATGACTGGATGAGTCAGATACCATGACTGGATGAGTCAGATACCATGACTGGATGAGTCAGATACCATGACTGGATGAGTCAGATAGCATGACTGGATGAGTCAGATACCATGACTGGATGAGTCATGAAATACCATGACTGGATGAGTCAGATACCATGACTGGATGAGTCAGATACCATGACTGGATGAGTCAGATACCATGACTGGATGAGACCATGACTGGATGAGTCAAATACCATGACTGGATGAGTCAAATACCATGACTGGATGAGTCAGATACCATGACTGGATGAGTCAGATACCATGACTGGATGAGTCAAATACCATGACTGGATGAGTCAAATACCATGACTGGATGAGTCAGATACCATGACTGGATGAGTCAGATACCATGACTGGATACCATGAGTGACTGGAGAGTCAAATACCATGACTGGATGAGTCAAATACCATGACTGGATGAGTCAGATACCATGACTGGAAGTCAGTTACCATGACTGGATGAGTCAAATACCATGACTGGATGAGTCAGATACCATGACTGGATGAGTCAGATACCATGACTGGATGAGTCAAATACCATGACTGGATGAGTCAGATACCATGACTGGATGAGTCAGATGCAGCATGACTGGATGAGTCAGATACCATGACTGGATGAGTCAACACCATGACTGGATGAGTCAAATACCATGACTGGATGAGTCAGATACCATGACTGGATGAGTCAGATACCATGACTGGATGAGTCAGATACCATGACTGGATGAGTCAAATACCATGACTGGATGAGTCAGATGGCATGACTGGATGAGTCAGATACCATGACTGGATGAGTCAGATACCATGACTGGATGAGTCAGATACCATGACTGGATGAGTCAGATACCATGACTGGATGAGTCAAATACAATGACTGGATGAGTCGGATACCATGACTGGATGAGTCAGATACCAGCGAGTGGTCGCATCTGCAATCGCTCAACGGGTAGTATAACTTTTTCATTATATTTCATTATATCACAACGGTTTGATTTGTCTTATCTTAGCAATTTCTTCTCAGCTAGCTACATAGCCGTCTTTGTATCAAAGATAATTGCGTAATTATCGTATTTCGCCGTCCTAACGTAGTCTTCACTAGCCAGCTAGCTAACGTCCACTGATTAGCTGCACTGAGAAACTATTACTATTACACTCAACTGAGCGACTTGATTAATTTAGTGTTAGCTACCTACATAGCTGTCTTTGCTGTCTTCGTATCATCGTATCATCGTATCCAAGATAATTGTGTTGTTTAGGTTTAGAGTGTGTAGTCTTAGAGTGATTATCTTAATTTACCGAGGTTAGCTAGCCAGCTGTTTGTCGAGTCCTTAACGTAGGTGACTCTGCTAGCTAGCCAACTCTGCTAGCTAGCCAACAGCTAGCCAACGCTAGCCAACGCCAACGTCTTCTGTATAGAACTCAACCCTACCCGGTCGCATTCTGAGTTGTATCACTTTTCACTTCATTTCATTACAGTACAACGGTTTGATTTGTTTGATCGTAGCTAGCTACTTAGCTAGCTACATAGCAAATCTTTTATCAAAGATAATTGGGTAGTCTAGAGCGATTTTCTAGGTTCGCTAGCCATCTATTGTCGTTCTTTTAACGCAACGTAACGTAAACAACACTGCTAGCTAGCCTGCTAGCCCCGAATAGCAACACTGCAGAAACTATTACACTCAGCGAACGACTTGATTAGTGTAGTGTCAGCCACTTCTGCCCACACCCACTGCCAGCTGGCCTACTTCCAACTTATTTACTGTATCTGTTTTAATCATTTTAGTCAATAAGATTCTTGCTACGTAGCTTAACTTTCTGAACATTCGAGACGTGTAGTCCACTTGTCATTCCAATCTCCTTTGCATTAGCGTAGCCTCTTCTGTAGCCTGTCAACTATGTGTCTGTTTATCCCTGTTCTCTCTCCTCTCTGCACAGACCATACAAACGCTCCACACCGCGTGGCACGCGGCCACCCTACTCTGGTGGTCCCAGCGCGCGACCCGTGGAGTTCCAGGTCTCCGGTAGCCTCTGGAACTGCCAATCTGCGGTCAACCAAGGCAGAGTTCATCTCAGCCTATGCCTCCCCAGTCCCTCGACTTCTTGGCACTGACGGAAACATGGATCACCACAGACAACACTGCTACTCCTACTGCTCTCTCTCTTCGTCCACCCCGTGTTCTCGCACACCCCGAGGCGTCTGGTCAGCGGGGTGGTGGCACCGGGATCCTCATCTCTCCCAAGTGGTCATTCTCTCTTTCTCCCCTTACCCATCTGTCTATCGCCTCCTTTGAATTCCATGCTGTCACAGTTACTAGCCCTTTCAAAGCTTAACATCCTTATCATTTATCGCCCTCAGGTTCCCTCGGAGAGTTCATCAATGACTTGATGCCTTGATAAGCTCCTTTCCTGAGGACGGCTCACCTCTCACAGTTCTGGGCGACTTTAACCTCCCCACGTCTACCTTTGACTCTTTCCTCTCTGCCTCCTTCTTTCCACTCCCTCTCCTCTTTTGACCTCACCCTCTCCCTTCCCCCTACTCACAAGGCAGGCAATACGCTCGACCTCATCTTTACTAGATGCTGTTCTTCCACTAACCTCACTGCAACTCCCTCCAGTCCTCCGACCACTGCCTTGTATCCTTTTCCCTCTCGCTCTCATCCAGCAACACCTCCCACACTGCCCTATCGGATGGTATGGCACCATCCCAACCTTAAACTCTCTCTCCCCGCTACTCCCTCTCCTCTTCCCATCCCTCATGTCTCTTCCCTCCGCTCAAACCTTCTCCCACCTATCTCCTGATTCTGCCTCCTCAACCCTCCTCTCCTCCCTCTCTGCATCCCTTGACTCTCTATGTCCCCTATCCTCCAGGCCGGCTCGGTCCTCCCCTCCCGCTCCGTGGCTCGATGACTCATTGCGAGCTCACAGAACAGGGCTCCGGGCAGCCGAGCGGAAATGGAGGAAAACTCGCCTCCCTGCGGACCTGGCATCCTTTCACTCCCTCCTCTCTACATTTTCCTCCTCTGTCTCTGCTGCTAAAGCCACTTTCTACCACGCTAAATTCCAAGCATCTGCCTCTAACCCTAGGAAGCTCTTTGCCACCTTCTCCTCCCTCCTGAATCCTCCGCCCCCCCCCTCCTCCCTCTCTGCAGATGACTTCGTCAACCATTTTGAAAAGAAGGTCGACGACATCCGATCCTCGTTTGCTAAGTCAAACGACACCGCTGGTTCTGCTCACACTGCCCTACCCTGTGCTCTGACCTCTTTCTCCCCTCTCTCTCCAGATGAAATCTCGCGTCTTGTGACGGCCGGCCGCTTAACAACCTGCCAGCCCGTTCTATCCCTCCCTCCCTCTTCTCCAGACCATTTCCGGAGACCTTCCCTTACCTCACCTCGCTCATCAACTCATCCCTGACCCAGTTGGCTACGTCCCTTCCGTCTTCAAGAGAGCGAGAGTTGCACCCCTTCTGAAAAAACTTCCTCGATCCCTCCGATGTCAACAATTACAGACCAGTATCCTTACTCTTTTCTCTCAAAAACTCTTGAACGTGCCGTCCTTGGCCAGCTCTCGCTATCTCTCTCTGAATGACCTTCTTGATCCAAATCAGTCAGTTTTAAGGCTAGTCATTCAACTGAGACTGCTCTCCTCTCACATCACGGGAAGGCTCCAGCACTGCTAAAGCTAACTCTCTCTCCTCTGCTCTCATCCTTCTAGATCTATAAAACAGCCGATACTGTGAACCATCAGATCCTCCTCTCCACCATCTCCGGAAGTTGGGCATCTCCGGCGCGGCCCACACTTGGATTGCGTCCTACCTGACAGGTCGCTCCTACCAGGTGGCGTGGCGAGAATCTGTCTCCTCACTCACGCGCTCTCACCACTGGTGTCCCCCAGGCTCTGTTCTTGGCCCTCTCCTATTCTCGCTATACACCAAGTCACTTGGCTCTGTCATAACCTCACATGGTCTCTCTTATCATTGCTATGCAGACGACACACAATTAATCTTCTCCTTTCCCCCTTCTGACCAGGTGGCGGGCTCGCATCTCTGCATGTCTGGCAGACATATCAGTGTGGATGACGGATCACCACTCAAGCTGAACCTCGGCAAGACGGAGCTGCTCTTCCTCCCGGGGAAGGACTGCCCGTTCCATGATCTACCGCCATCACGGCCCACAACTCCATTGTGTCCTCCTTTCCAGAGCGCCAAGAACCTTGGCGTGATCCTGGACAACACCCTGTCGTTCTCAACTAACATCAAGGCGGTGGCCCGTTCCTGTAGGTTCATGCTCTACAACATCCGCAGAGTACGACCCCTGCCTCACACAGGAAGCGGGCGCAGGTCCTAATCCAGGCACTTGTCATCTCCCGTCTGGATTACTGCAACTCGCTGTTGGCTGGGCTCCCTGCCTGTGCCATTAAACCCTTCAACTCATCCAGAACGCCGCAGCCCGTCTGGTGTTCAACCTTCCAAGTTCTCTCCGTCACCCCGCTCCTCCGTTCTCTCCACTGGCTTCCAGTTGAAGCTCGCATCCGCTACAAGACCATGGTGCTTGCCTACGGAGCTGTGAGGGGAACGGCACCTCAGTACCTCCAGGCTCTGATCAGGCCCTACACCCAAACAAGGGCACTGCGTTCATCCACCTCTGGCCTGCTCGCCTCCCTACCACTGAGGAAGTACAGCTCCCGCTCCCAGCCCAGTCAAAACTGTTCGCTGCCCTGGCCCCCCAATGGTGGAACAAACTCCCTCACGACGCCAGGACAGCGGAGTCAATCACCACCTTCCGGAGACACCTGAAACCCCACCTCTTTAAGGAATACCTAGGATAGGTTAAGTAATCCCTCTCCCCCCACCCCCCCTAAGTTTTAGATGCACTATTGTTAAGTGACTGTCCCACTGATGTCATAAGGTGAATGCACCAATTTGTAAATTCGCTCTGGATAAGAGCGTCTGCTAAATGACTTAAATGTAATGTAAATGTCAAATACCATGACTGGATGAGTCAAATACCATGACTGGATGAGTCAGATACGACTGGATGAGTCAGATACCATGAATGGATGAGTCAGATACCATGACTGGATGAGTCAGATACCATGACTGGATGAGTCAAATACCATGACTGGATGAGTCAGATACCATGACTGGATGAGTCAGATACCATGACTGGATGAGTCAGTTACCATGACTGGATGAGTCAGATACCATGACTGGATGAGTCAGATACCATGACTGGATGAGTCAAATACCATGACTGGATGAGTCAGATACCATGACTGGATGAGTCAAATACCATGACTGGATGAGTCAGATACCATGACTGGATGAGTCAGATACCATGACTGGATGAGTCAAATACATGACTGGATGAGTCAGATACCATGACTGGATGAGTCAGATACCATGACTGGATGAGTCAAATACCATGACTGGATGAGTCAGATACCATGACTGGATGAGTCAGATACCATGACTGGATGAGTCAGATACCATGACTGGATGAGTCAGATACCATGACTGGATGAGTCAGATACCATGACTGGATGAGTCAGATACCATGACTGGATGAGTCAAATACCATGACTGGATGAGTCAAATATTATGACTAGATGAGTCAGTTGGAGAATTTAATCACCAGAGGTTGTTAGCCTCGACCATGTACAGCCACCAGAGGTTGTACAGCCACCAGAGGTTGTCAGCCTCCACCGTGTACAGCCACCAGAGGTTGTCAGCCTCCACCGTGTACAGCCACCAGGAGGTTGTCAGCCTCCACCGTGTACAGCCACCATCGGTTGTCAGTCTCCACCGTGTACAGCCTCCAGAGTTGGTCAGCCTCCACCATGTACAGCCACCAGAGGTTGTACAGCCACCAGAGGTTGTTAGCCTCCACCGTGTACAGCCACCAGAGATTGTCAGCCTCCACCATGTACAGCCCCCAGAGGTTGTCAGCCTCCACCATGTACAGCCACCAGAGGTTGTACAGCCACCAGCGGTTGTCAGCCTCCACCATGTACAGCCACCAGAGGTTGTACAGCCACCAGAGGTTGTCAGCCTCCACCGTGTACAGCCACCAGAGGTTACCAGCCTCCACCGTGTACAGCCACCAGAGGTTGTCAATCTCGACCGTGTACAGCCACCAGAGGTTGTACAGCCACCAGAGGTTGTCAGCCTCCACCGTGTACAGCCACCAGAGGTTGTCAGCCACCAGAGGTTGTCAGCCTCCACCATGTACAGCCACCAGGGTTGTCAGCCTCCACCATGTACAGCCACCAGAGGTTGTCAGCCTCCACCGTGTACAGCCACCAGAGGTTGTCAGCCTCCACCGTGTACAGCCACCAGAGGTTGTCATCCTCCACCATGTACAGCCACCAGAGGTTGTCAGCCTCCACCGTGTACAGCCACCAGAGGTTGTCAGCCTCCACCGTGTACAGCCACCAGGGGTTGTCAGCCTCCACCATGTACAGCCACCAGAGGTTGTCAGCCTCCACCGTGTACAGCCACCAGAGGTTGTCAGCCTCGACCGTGTACAGCCACCAGAGGTTACCAGCCTCCACCATGTACAGCCACCAGAGGTTGTACAGCCACCAGCGGTTGTCAGCCTCCACCATGTACAGCCACCAGAGGTTGTACAGCCACCAGGTTGTCAGCCTCCACCGTGTACAGCCACCAGAGGTTACCAGCCTCCACCGTGTACAGCCACCAGAGGTTGTCAATCTCGACCGTGTACAGCCACCAGAGGTTGTACAGCCACCAGAGGTTGTCAGTCTCCACCGTGTACAGCCACCAGAGGTTGTACAGCCACTCAGAGGTTGTCAGCCTCCACCATGTACAGCCACCAGAGGTTGTCAGCCTCCACCATGTACAGCCACCAGAGGTTGTCAGCCTCCACCGTGTACAGCCACCAGAGGTTGTCAGCCTCACCGTGTACAGCCACCAGAGGTTGTCATCCTCCACCATGTACAGCCACCAGAGGTTGTCAGCCCCTCCACCGTGTACAGCCACCAGAGGTTGTCAGCCTCCACCGTGTACAGCCACCAGGGGTTGTCAGCCTCCACCATGTACAGCCACCAGAGGTTGTCAGCCTCCACCGTGTACAGCCACCAGAGGTTGTCAGCCTCGACCGTGTACAGCCACCAGAGGTTACCAGCCTCCACCGTGTACAGCCACCAGAGGTTGTCAGCCACAACCATGTACAGCCACCAGAGGTTGTCAGCCTCCACCGTGTACAGCCACCAGAGGTTGTACAGCCACCAGAGGTTGTCAGCCTCCACCGTGTACAGCCACCAGAGGTTGTCAGCCTCCACCGTGTACAGCCACCAGAGGTTACCAGCCTCCACCGTGTACAGCCACCAGAGGTTGTCAGCCTCGACCGTGTACAGCCACCAGAGGTTGTATAGCCACCAGAGGTTGTCAGCCTCCACCATGGCCAGCCACCAGAGTTGGTCAGCCTCCACCATGTACAGCCACCAGAGGTTGTCAGCCTCCACGTGTACAGCCACCAGAGGTTGTAGAGCCACCAGAGGTTGTCAGCCTCCACCATGTACAGCCACCAGAGGTTGTCAGCCTCCACTGTGTACAGCCACCAGAGGTTGTCAGCCTCCAACGTGTACAGCCACCAGAGGTTGTCAGCCTCCAACGTGTACAGCCACCAGAGGTTGTCAGCCTCCAACGTGTACAGCCAGCAGAGGTTGTCAGCCTCCACCGTGTACAGCCACCAGAGGTTGTCAGCCTCCACCGTGTACAGCCACCAGAGGTTGTCAGCCTCCACCGTGTACAGCCACCAGAGGTTGTCATCCTCCACCGTGTACAGCCACCAGAGTTGGTCAGCCTCCACCGTGTACAGCCACCAGAGGTTGTCAGCCTCCACCGTGTACAGCCACCAGAGGTTGTCAGCCTCCACCGTGTACAGCCACCAGAGGTTGTCAGCCTCCACCGTGTACAGCCACCAGAGGTTGTCAGTCTCCACCATGTACAGCATCCAGAGGTTGTCAGCCTCCACCATGTACAGCCACCAGAGGTTGTACAGCCACCAGCGGTTGTCAGCCTCCATCATGTACAGCCACCAGAGGTTGTACAGCCACCAGAGGTTGTCAGCCTCCACCGTGTACAGCCACCAGAGGTTGTCAGCCTCCACCGTGTACAGCCACCAGAGGTTGTCAGCCTCCACCGTGTACAGCCACCAGAGGTTGTCAGCCTCCACCGTGTACAGCCACCAGAGTTGGTCAGTCTCCACCGTGTACAGCCACCAGAGGTTGTCAGCCTCCACCATGTACAGCCACCAGAGGTTGTCAGCCTCCACCGTGTACAGCCACCAGAGTTGGTCAGCCTCCACCGTGTACAGCCACCAGAGGTTGTCAGCCTCCACCGTGTACAGCCACCAGAGTTGGTCAGCCTCCACCGTGTACAGCCACCAGAGGTTGTCAGCCTCCACCGTGTACAGCCACCAGGGTTGTCAGCCTCCACCGTGTACAGCCACCAGAGGTTGTCAGCCTCCACCGTGTACAGCCACCAGAGGTTGTCAGCCTCCACCGTGTACAGCCACCAGAGGTTGTCAGCCTCCACCATGTACAGCATCCAGAGGTTGTCAGCCTCCACCATGTACAGCCACCAGAGGTTGTACAGCCACCAGCGGTTGTCAGCCTCCACCATGTACAGCCACCAGAGGTTGTACAGCCACCAGAGGTTGTCAGCCTCCACGTGTACAGCCACCAGAGGTTGTCATCCTCCACCGTGTACAGCCACCAGAGTTGGTCAGCCTCCACCGTGTACAGCCACCAGAGGTTGTCAGCCTCCACCGTGTACAGCCACCAGAGGTTGTAGAGCCACCAGAGGTTGTCAGCCTCCACCATGTACAGCCACCAGAGGTTGTCAGCCTCCACCGTGTACAGCCACCAGAGTTGGTCAGCCTCCACTGTGTACAGCCACCAGCGGTTGGGCGACTAAGACGTTCCATAGAGTAAACATTACTGACTGTAGACCAGACCTAAACTACCACATTACTGACTGTAGACCAGACCTAAACTACCACATTACTGACTGTAGACCAGACCTAAACTACCACATTACTGTACGAGCTGGGAGACCAGACCTAAACTACCACATTACTGACTGTAGACCAGACCTAAACTACCACATTACTGACTGTAGACCAGACTTAAACTACCACATTACTGTACGAGCTGGGAGACCAGACCTAAACTACCACATTACTGACTGTAGACCAGACTTAAACTACCACATTACTGTACGAGCTGGGAGACCAGACCTAAACTACCACATTACTGACTGTAGACCAGACCTAAACTACCACATTACTGACTGTAGACCAGACTTAAACTACCACATCACTGACTGTAGACCAGACCTTAAACTACCACATTACTGACTGTAGACCAGACCTAAACTACCACATTACTGACTGTAGACCAGACCTAAACTACCACATTACTGACTGTAGACCAGACCTAAACTACCACATTACTGTACGAGCTGGGAGACCAGACCTAAACTACCACATTACTGACTGTTAACCAGACCTAAACTACCACATTACTGACTGTAGACCAGACTTAAACTACCACATTACTGACTGTAGACCAGACCTAAACTACCTTTGTCATTACATTACTGACTGTAGACCAGACCTAAACTACCACATTACTGACTGTAGACCAGACCTAAACTACCACATTACTGACTGTAGACCAGACCTAAACTACCACATTACTGTACGAGCTGGGAGACCAGACCTAAACTACCACATTACTGACTGTAGACCAGACCTAAACTACCACATTACTGACTGTAGACCAGACCTAAACTACCACATTACTGACTGTAGACCAGACCTAAAACTACCACATTACTGACTGTAGACCAGACCTAAACTACCACATTACTAGACCAGACCTAAACTACCACATTACTGAGCTGGGAGACCAGACCTAAATACCTGTTTTCACTTTGTCATTACAGAATATTGTGGTGATTGATTATGACAAAAACACTGGTCTAAGCAGTTATAAACAACCAGTATAATACACTGGTCTAAGCAGTTATAAACAACCAGTATAATACACTGGTCTAAGCAGCTATAAACAACAACTAGTATAATACACTGGTCTAAGCAGCTATAAACAACTAATATAATACACTGGTCTAAGCAGCTATAAACAACAACTAGTATAATACACTGGTCTAAGCAGCTATAAACAACCAGTATAATACACTGGTCTAAGCAGTTATAAACAACCAGTATAATACACTGGTCTAAGCAGCTATAAACAACAACCAGTATAATACACTGGTCTAAGCAGCTATAAACAACAGTATAATACACTGGTCTAAGCAGCTATAAACAACCAGTATAATACACTGGTCTAAGCAGCTATAAACAACCAGTATAATACACTGGTCTAAGCAGCTATAAACAACCAGTATAATACACTGGTCTAAGCAGCTATAAACAACCAGTATAATACACTGGTCTAAGCAGCTATAAACAACCAGTATAATACACTGGTCTAAGCAGCTATAAACAACCAGTATAATACACTGGTCTAAGCAGCTATAAACAACCAGTATAATACACTGGTCTAAGCAGCTATAAACAACTAGTATAATACACTGGTCTAAGCAGCTATAAACAACCAGTATAATACACTGGTCTAAGCAGCTATAAACAACCAGTATAATACACTGGTCTAAGCAGCTATAAACAACCAGTATAATACACTGGTCTAAGCAGCTATAAACAACAACCAGTATAATACACTGGTCTAAGCAGCTATCAACAACCAGTATAATACACTGGTCTAAGCAGCTATAAACAACAACCAGTATAATACACTGGTCTAAGCAGCTATAAACAACCAGTATAATACACTGGTCTAAGCAGCTATAAACAACCAGTATAATACACTGGTCTAAGCAGCTATAAACAACAACCAGTATAATACACTGGTCTAAGCAGCTATAAACAACAACCAGTATAATACACTGGTCTAAGCAGCTATAAACAACCAGTATAATACACTGGTCTAAGCAGCTATAAACAACCAGTATAATACACTGGTCTAAGCAGCTATAAACAACCAGTATAATACACTGGTCTAAGCAGCTATAAACAACCAGTATAATACACTGGTCTAAGCATCTATAAACAACCAGTATAATACACTGGTCTAAGCAGCTATAAACAACAACCAGTATAATACACTGGTCTAAGCAGCTATAAACAACAACCAGTATAATGCACTGGTCTAAGCAGCTATAAACAACAACCAGTATAATACACTGGTCTAAGCAGCTATAAACAACAACCAGTATAATACACTGGTCTAAGCAGCTATAAACAACAACCAGTATAATACACTGGTCTAAGCAGCTATAAAAACAACCAGTATAATACACTGGTCTAAGCAGCTATAAACAACCAGTATAATACACTGGTCTAAGCAGCTATAAACAACAACTAGTATAATACACTGGTCTAATACAGCTATAAACAACCAGTATAATACACTGGTCTAAGCAGCTATAAACAACCAGTATAATACACTGGTCTAAGCAGCTATAAACAACCAGTATAATACACTGGTCTAAGCAGCTATAAACAACAACCAGTATAATACACTGGTCTAAGCAGCTATAAACAACCAGTATAATACACTGGTCTAAGCAGCTATAAAACAACCAGTATAATACACTGGTCTAAGCAGCTATAAACAACCAGTATAATACACTGGTCTAAGCAGCTATAAACAACAACCAGTATAATACACTGGTCTAAGCAGCTATAAACAACCAGTATAATACACTGGTCTAAGCAGCTATAAACAACCAGTATAATACACTGGTCTAAGCAGCTATAAACAACTAGTATAATACACTGGTCTAAGCAGCTATAAACAACCAGTATAATACACTGGTCTAAGCAGCTATAAACAACAACAGTATAATACACTGGTCTAAGCAGCTATAAACAACAACCAGTATAATACACTGGTCTAAGCAGCTATAAACAACCAGTATAATACACTGGTCTAAGCAGCTATAAACAACAACCAGTATAATACACTGGTCTAAGCAGCTATAAACAACAACCAGTATAATACACTGGTCTAAGCAGCTATAAACAACAACCAGTATAATACACTGGTCTAAGCAGCTATAAACAACCAGTATAATACACTGGTCTAAGCAGCTATAAACAACTAGTATAATACACTGGTCTAAGCAGCTATAAACAACAACCAGTATAATACACTGGTCTAAGCAGCTATAAAAACAACCAGTATAATACACTGGTCTAAGCAGCTATAAACAACAACCAGTATAATACACTGGTCTAAGCAGCTATAAACAACAACCAGTATAATACACTGGTCTAAGCAGCTATAAACAACCAGTATAATACACTGGTCTAAGCAGCTATATAAAAACAACCAGTATAATACACTGGTCTAAGCAGCTATAAACAACAACTAGTATAATACACTGGTCTAAGCAGCTATAAACAACCAGTATAATACACTGGTCTAAGCAGCTATAAACAACAGTATAATAAACTGGTCTAAGCAGCTATAAACAACCAGTATAATACACTGGTCTAAGCAGCTATAAACAACAACTAGTATAATACACTGGTCTAAGCAGCTATAAACAACCAGTATAATACACTGGTCTAAGCAGCTATAAACAACCAGTATAATACACTGGTCTAAGCAGCTATAAACAACCAGTATAATACACTGGTCTAAGCAGCTATAAACAACCAGTATAATACACTGGTCTAAGCAGCTATAAACAACAACCAGTATAATACACTGGTCTAAGCAGCTATAAACAACCAGTATAATACACTGGTCTAAGCAGCTATAAACAACTAGTATAATACACTGGTCTAAGCAGCTATAAACAACCAGTATAATACACTGGTCTAAGCAGCTATAAACAACCAGTATAATACACTGGTCTAAGCAGCTATAAACAACCAGTATAATACACTGGTCTAAGCAGCTATAAAAACAACCAGTATAATACACTGGTCTAAGCAGCTATAAACAACAACCAGTATAATACACTGGTCTAAGCAGCTATACAACAACTGGTCAGCTATAAACAAACCAGTATAATACACTGGTCTAAGCAGCTATAAACAACCAGTATAATACACTGGTCTAAGCAGCTATAAACAACAACTAGTATAATACACTGGTCTAAGCAGCTATAAACAACTAGTATAATACACTGGTCTAAGCAGCTATAAACAACCAGTATAATACACTGGTCTAAGCAGCTATAAAAACAACCAGTATAATACACTGGTCTAAGCAGCTATAAACAACCAGTATAATACACTGGTCTAAGTAAACAACAACCAGTATAATACACTGGTCTAAGCAGCTATAAACAACCAGTATAATACACTGGTCTAAGCAGCTATAAACAACAACCAGTATAATACACTGGTCTAAGCAGCTATAAACAACAACCAGTATAATACACTGGTCTAAGCAGCTATAAACAACCAGTATAATACACTGGTCTAAGCAGCTATAAACAACTAGTATAATACACTGGTCTAAGCAGCTATAAACAACCAGTATAATACACTGGTCTAAGCAGCTATAAACAACAACCAGTATAATACACTGGTCTAAGCAGCTATAAACAACCAGTATAATACACTGGTCTAAGCAGCTATAAACAACTAGTATAATACACTGGTCTAAGCAGTATAAACAACCAGTATAATACACTGGTCTAAGCAGCTATAAAATGACTGGTCCATGGAGTAATCACTGGTCTAAGTGAGAATACACTACAGCTCTCTAAGCAGCTATAAACAACCATGGAGTTCACCTCTATGTGAGAATACACAACAGTATAATACACTGGTCCCATGGAGTTAAACAACCTCTATGGAGAGCTATACAACAACAGCACTCTACAGCTATAAACAACTATGGAGTTCACCTCTATGTGAGAATACACTACAGCTCTCTACAGTAATGACCCATGGAGTTCACCTCTATGTGAGAATACACTACAGCTCTCTACAGTAATGACCCATGGAGTTCACCTCTATGTGAGAATACACTACAGCTCTCTACAGCCCATGGAGTTCACCTCTATGTGAGAATACACTACAGCACTCTACAGTAATGACCCATGGAGTTCACCTCTATGTGAGAATACACTACAGCTCTCTACAGTAATGACCCATGGAGTTCACCTCTATGTGAGAATACACTACAGCACTCTACAGTAATGACCCATGGAGTTCACTCTATGTGAGAATACACTACAGCTCTCTACAGTAATGACCCATGGAGTTCACCTCTATGTGAGAATACACTACAGCTCTCTACAGTAATGACCCATGGAGTTCACCTCTATGTGAGAATACACTACAGCTCTCTACAGTAATGACCCATGGAGTTCACCTCTATGTGAGAATACACTACAGCTCTCTACAGTAATGACCCATGGAGTTCACCTCTATGTGAGAATACACTACAGCACTCTACAGTAATGACCCATGGAGTTCACCTCTATGTGAGAATACACTACAGCACTCTACAGTAATGACCCATGGAGTTCACCTCTATGTGAGAATACACTACAGCTCTCTACAGTAATGGAGTTCACCTCTATGTGAGAATACACTACAGCTCTCTACAGCCCATGGAGTTCACCTCTATGTGAGAATACACTACAGCACTCTACAGTAATGACCCATGGAGTTCACCTCTATGTGAGAATACACTACAGCTCTCTACAGTAATGACCCATGGAGTTCACCTCTATGTGAGAATACACTACAGCTCTCTACAGCCCATGGAGTTCACCTCTATGTGAGAATACACTACAGCTCTCTACAGTAATGACCCATGGAGTTCACCTCTATGTGAGAATACACTACAGCTCTCTACAGCCCATGGAGTTCACCTCTATGTGAGAATACACTACAGCTCTCTACAGCCCATGGAGTTCACCTCTATGTGAGAATACACTACAGCACTCTACAGTAATGACCCATGGAGTTCACCTCTATGTGAGAATACACTACAGCTCTCTACAGTAATGGAGTTCACCTCTATGTGAGAATACACTACAGCTCTCTACAGTAATGACCCATGGAGTTCACCTCTATGTGAGAATACACTACAGCTCTCTACAGTAATGACCCATGGAGTTCACCTCTATGTGAGAATACACTACAGATCTCTACAGCCCATGGAGTTCACCTCTATGTGAGAATACACTACAGCTCTCTACAGCCCATGTTTATGTATAGATGTTTGAGAAGGGAGTTGTGGCAGAAGGAAATGCAAGGTTGACAATGAGTTCACCTCTATGTGAGAATAATGCAGGATCTACAAATGGAGTTCACCTCTATGGGAAATTTGAAGGACAGGACATTACAGTTATGACCCAGTTAACCTCTAGTGAGAATAGGAGTAGAGGCAGACTGGTAATGACCTGAGTGAGCTGAAGCCCCCCCCGAGACTCACTGAGTTCACACTTCTAGATATAGTGAGAAAACTACAGCTTTACAGTGATGACTGTGAGTTAAACAACAAAGGGAGAAGCTCTGGAGAGCAGAGCAGGAGTTCACCTCTATGTGAGAAGGACACACAGCACTCAACGTTGACCCATGGAGAACAATGACAGATGCAATACAATCAAACTCACAGCCCATGGAGTTCAGCCCATCTGAATCAACAGCACTCTCAGGGCCCATGTGAGTTCCAGAAGAATGAGGGGAAACAGCTCTCTACAGTAATGACCCATGGAGTTCAGAAGGATGTGAGAATACACTACAGCACTCTACAGTGCCGAGGTAGTTTGCTCTGGGAATAGCTACAGCACTCTACAGCCCATGGAGTTCCTCTCCCAGACGGAATGTTGCACTGGCAGTAATGACCCATGGAGTTCACCTTTGTGGAGCAGCTACAACACAAACCCTGGAGTACCTCTATGTGCAGAATAGGGATGGCAGATCCCTTGATGAAAGTGAGGGGCCTTGCTCCACCTCTTCATGTTGACCCATAGGTTTTCTATGGAGAATACACAGACAGCTCTCTACAGAAATGACAGACAATTAAGATTGCACAAAAGGAGAGGGAAATTCAGTATCTCTACATGACCCCTGGAGTTCACCGACATGTGATTTCAATGCATACAGCTCTACAGTAATGATAATGAAGTTCAGAACTCTGTGCAAAATAAGGTCTCTAAGCTGCCCATGGAGTTAAATGTGAGAACCATAGCGCTCTCTATACCTGGTGGACCCATGGAGTTATAACCTGATGAATCAAAGAGGCAATAGAAGAGGGTTTAATGTGAGAAATAAACCTCTGGCTTTCTACATATCAAAGACCAGATAAACTTATGAAGTTTAATTCATATGTTTTATTCCTCCAAAAACTGGCCATTTGTGCTGGCTGGTCCAGAACGACAGCTCTCCGATAACGATCCGGATTCAACACCTCCACGCAGAATCGGAATCCATTTTGAAAAGAGAACTGGCTTGGAAAATAAATTAACCTCACCTCTCGCCAGTCGCCAGGGGAGAGGGATCTTTATGTGAATGTCCGTCTCAGGGATTTCAGTCTCCATAACTAGGACATCATGGTTTTGAGCGCAAGGCGGGGACAGTGTGATTCACACCTGATTCAACAGAATATGACATCTCGAGGGAAATGTCTGAGTTTGGAATGAGATTTAATATTCTGATTAATATCACAGCGAGCAGGTAAGGAGAGCTCAGAGATTGGGTCTTTCATTCTGTAGGAGAACAAGCTAGTTGGATCTGGTCTCTCTGTGACCTCTACGAGTGGTGGAGAAGAGCAGGAGGGCCACGAGAAGTAGGACAGTTTCAGTGAGAGGATTTGCAGCAGGGAGTTCCCTTGCCAGAGAACTCTGTCACCTCTACGGTTGGTGGAGAAGGAGCAGCTAGTTCCCCTGCCACGTAACAGAACCCTGTCAGTCAGCAGCATTAGGGATGGAAAGGATCCCTTGATGAAAGTAGTGCTCCACCCATGTTTCCTGCCACAGACAGAAATGACAGACTGCACAAAGGAGAGGGAAATTCATCGGGCTACATGAGAACCTGTCATCTCCGGTTGGTGGAAAAGGAGCAGCAGATACATGAACGAGGAGAACCTGTCACCTTCATGTGCCGAGGTGGAGAAGGAGCAGCAGGGCGCTGCCAGACAGAAATGACAGACAATTAAGATTGCACAAAAGGAGAGGGAAATTCAGTTCGGGCTACAGGAGAACCTGTCACCTCACGGTTTTGGAGAAGGAGCAGCAGCCTTTTATAATGAAATTCTTCAGAACCTGTGCAAAATAAGGTCTGTAAGCTGCAGCATGGGTTAAACTCCTAGCGCCTATACCTGGTGGATTGAACATGAATCAAAGAGGCAATAGAAGAGGGTTTAATGTGGAAATAAACCTCTGGCTTTTCATATCAAAGAGCAGATAAACTTATGGAGTTTAATTCCTGTTTTATTCCTCCAAAACTGGCCATTTGTGCTGGCTGGTCCAGAACGATAGCAGATCCGGACCTCACGGAATCGGAATCCATTTTGAAAAGAGAACTGGCTTGGAATAAATTAACCTCACCTCGCCGCCAGTCAGCCAGGGGAGAGGATTCTCTGTGAATGTCCGTCTCAGGGATTTCAGTCTCCATAACTAGGACATCATGGTTTTGGCGGGGACAGTGTGATACACACTGACTGACTTGGAGAAGAATATGACATCTGCCACGAGGGGAAATGTCTGAGTTTGGAAGGGATTTAATATTCTGACTAATATCAGAGCGGCTGGGTAGCTCAGCGGGTTTTCATTCTGTAGCTAGTTGGATCTCTCTGTCACCTCAGACGGTTTGGAGAAGGAGCAGCAGGTAGTTCCCTGATGAACCTGTCACCTCTACGGTTGGGAGATAGCAGCAGCTAGTTCCCTGCCACGAGGGAACCTGTCACCTCTACGGTTGGTGGAGAAGGAGCAGCAGCTAGTTCCCTGCCATCGAGGAGAACAAACATCCTCCTGATTGAACATGCCATCCCAGAACGAGGATCAGGAGCACAGGAGCCTGCTGTTTAAATACACAGAGAAGCCCTTTCATACTGATGCCACCCGGGAGATAGAGAGGGCTGGATACACAGAGAAGCCTCTTTCATACTGATGCCACCCGGGAGATAGAGAGGGCTGGATTCACAGGAAGCCTTTTCAGCTATACTGATGCCACCCAGGAGATAGAGAGGGCTGGATACACAGAGAAGCCTCTTTCATACTGATGCCACCCGGGAGATAGAGAGGGCTGGATTCACAGAGAAGCCTCTTTCATACTGATGCCACCCGGGAGATAGAGGGCTGGATTCACAGAGAAGCCTCTTTCATACTGATGCCACCCGGGAGATAGAGAGGGCTGGATTCACAGAGAAGCCTCTTTCATACTGATGCCACCCGGGAGATAGAGAGGGCTGGATTCACAGAGAAGCCTCTTTCATACTGATGCCACCCAGGAGATAGAGAGGGCTGGATTCACAGAGAAGCATCTTTCATACTGATGCCACCCGGGAGATAGAGAGGGCTGGATACACAGAGAAGCCTCTTTCATACTGATGCCACCCAGGAGATAGAGAGGGCTGGATTCACAGAGAAGCCTCTTTCATACTGATGCCACCCAGGAGATAGAGAGGGCTGGATTCACAGAGAAGCCTCTTTCATACTGATGCCACCCGGGAGATAGAGAGGGCTGGATTCACAGAGAAGCCTCTTTCATACTGATGCCACCCGGGAGATAGAGAGGGCTGGATTCACAGAGACGCCTCTTTCATACTGATGCCACCCGGGAGATAGAGAGGGCTGGATTCACAGAGAAGCCTCTTTCATACTGATGCCACCCAGGAGATAGAGAGGGCTGGATTCACAGAGAAGCCTCTTTCATACTGATGCCACCCAGGAGATAGAGAGGGCTGGATTCACAGAGAAGCCTCTTTCATACTGATGCCACCCAGGAGATAGAGAGGGCTGGATTCACAGAGAAGCCTCTTTCATACTGATGCCACCCGGGAGATAGAGAGGGCTGGATTCACAGAGAAGCCTCTTTCATACTGATGCCACCCGGGAGATAGAGAGGGCTGGATTCACAGAGAAGCCTCTTTCATACTGATGCCACCCTGGAGATAGAGAGGGCTGGATACACAGAGAAGCCTCTTTCATACTGATGCCACCCAGGAGATAGAGAGGGCTGGATACACAGAGAAGCCTCTTTCATACTGATGCCACCCGGGAGATAGAGAGGGCTGGATACACAGAGAAGCCTCTTTCATACTGATGCCACCCTGGAGATAGAGAGGGCTGGATTCACAGAGAAGCCTCTTTCATACTGATGCCACCCGGGAGATAGAGAGGGCTGGATACACAGAGAAGCCTCTTTCATACTGATGCCACCCGGGAGATAGAGAGGGCTGGATTCACAGAGAAGCTTCTTTCATACTGATGCCACCCTGGAGATAGAGAGGGCTGGATTCACAGAGAAGCCTCTTTCATACTGATGCCACCCGGGAGATAGAGAGGGCTGGATTCACAGAAGCCTCTTTCATACTGATGCCACCCGGGAGATAGAGAGGGCTGGATTCACAGAGAAGCCTCTTTCATACTGATGCCACCCAGGAGATAGAGAGGGCTGGATACACAGAGAAGCCTCTTTCATACTGATGCCACCCGGGAGATAGAGAGGGCTGGATTCACAGAGAAGCCTCTTTCATACTGATGCCACCCGGGAGATAGAGAGGGCTGGATTCACAGAAGCCTCTTTCATACTGATGCCACCCGGGAGATAGAGAGGGCTGGATTCACAGAGAAGCCTCTTTCATACTGATGCCACCCGGGAGATAGAGAGGGCTGGATTCTCTCTCTAATGAGGAGCTGGAAGAGATTATTCCCCATCTGTGGTCCCCTCATCCCCGTTGACTTCATCAAATTACACCGCATCTTTAATCTCCCTGAAGAGGCAGTTTATTAAGTCGAATTCTTCGGATTTACAGCGAACAATGAGTGAGAGAGAGCTTCAAAGTGCTCTTACATCCAACAACAGAAAGGTCCTCTGCTGTATTTTTCAAGTGTGATGACACCTTCATATAACCTTTAACTGAACATGACCTGAACACAGGTGAAAAGTGAAATGCTTAGATGTGGACATGTCCTGCTGCTAGACGTGAACCAGCAGCACTTAGACCATTCATTTAAACACAGAAGTCCTCAACCAATCCTTTCATCTTGACCACCTCAGTCCACATCATACTCTATATCACACAAATCAAATCAAATGTATTTATATAGACCTTCTTACATCAGCTGATATCTCAAAGTGCTGTACAGAAACCCAGCCTAAAACCCCAAACAGCAAGCAATGCAGGTGTAGAAGCACGGTGGCTAGGAAAAACTCCCTAGAAAGGCCAAAACCTAGGAAGAAACCTAGAGAGGAACCAGGCTATGTGGGGTGGCCAGTCCTCTTCTGGCTGTGCCGGGTGGAGATTATAACAGAACATGGCCAAGATGTTCAAATGTTCATAGATGACCAGCAGGGTCAGATAATAATAATCACAGTAGTTGTCGAGGTGCAACAGGTCAGCACCTCAGGAGTAAATGTCAGTTGGCTTTTCATAGCTGATCATTCAGAGTATCTCTACCTCTCCTTCTGTCTCTAGAGAGTTGAAAACAGCAGGTCTGGGACAGGTAGCACGTCCGGTGAACAGGTCAGGATTCCATAGCCGCAGGCAGAACAGTTGAAACTGGAGCAGCTGCACGGCCAGGTGGACTGGGGACAGCAAGGAGTCATCATGCCAGGTAGTCCTGAGGTATGGTCCTAGGGCTCAGGTCCTCCGAGAGAGTGAGAGAGAGTGAGAAAAGAAAGAAAGACAGAAAGAGTGAAAGAGCGAATTAGAGAGAGCACACTTAAATTCACACAGGATAAGACAGGAGACTTAAATACTGGAGGCTGAGACAGGAGGGAGACATATCACCATCCCTCTACCAAGCTCTCTACACCATCCCTCTACCACACTGCTACCAAGCTCTCTACACCACTGTACCCCCCTCTACCCCACCACCCCAGCTCTCTACCCCAGTTCTCACCAGCTCTCTACCCCAGTTCTCTACCCCACCCCAGCTCTCTACCCCAGCTCTCTACCCCAGCTCTCTACCCCAGTTCTCTTCCCCAGCTCTCTACCCCAGTTCTCTACCCCAGCTCTCTTCCCCAGCTCTCTTCCCCAGCCCTCTGACCCAACTACCCCTCTACCCCAGCTCTACCCCAGCTCTCTACCCCAGTTCTCTTCCCCCTCTACACCAGCTCTCTTCCCCAGCCCCTCTGACCCAGCCCTCTGACCCAGCCCTCTACCCCAGCCCTCTGACCCCAGCTCTCTACCCCAGCTCTCTACCCCTCTGACCCAGCTCTCTACCCCAGCTCTACCCCAGCTCTCTACCCCAGCTCTCTACCCCAGCTCTCTACCCCAGTTCTCTTCCCCAGCCCTACCCCCAGTTCTCTCCCCAGACCCAGCCTTCCCCAGCCCTCTGACCCAGCTCTCTACGCCAGCTCTCTACCCCAGCCCTCTACCCCAGCCCTCTGACCCAGCCCTCTGACCCAGCTCTCTACCCCAGCTCTCTACCCCAGCCCTCTGACCCAGCCCTCTACCCCAGCCTCTACCCCAGCCCTCTGACCCAGCTCTCTACCCCCCCTGACCCAGCTCTCTACGCCAGCTCTCTACCCCAGCTCTACCCCAGCCCTCTGACCCAGCCCTCTGACCCTGCTCTCTACCCCAGCTCACCCAGCCCTCTACCCCAGCTCTTCCCCCTCTGACCCAGCTCTCTACCCTCTCTACCCCAGCCCTCTACCCCAGCCCTCTGACCCAGCTCTCTACCCCAGCCCCCCAGCTCTCTACCCCAGCCCTCTGACCCAGCCTCTATCCCAGCCCCTACCCCAGCTCTCTACCCCAGCCCTCTACCCCAGCTCTCTACCCCAGCTCTCTACCCCAGCCCTCTGACCCAGCCCTCTGACCCAGCTCTCTACCCCAGCTCTCTACCCTGCCCTCTGACACAGCCCTCCCTCTCCAGCCCTCACTTCTCTCCAGGACAAACCTTTTTAGTCGTGTCCCATGCCATCTACAGGCCATAAACACAACGTGGCGCTTAGCACCAGGTTGAGCAAGATTTACCCCCAGTGATCCACTCAGTAATATAGTACTGTACTCCGCCACCTCGACCGTAATATATTGCACCCAACTTTCACCACACCTCCTTTTCCCAGCGCTCCGGTGAGCTCCGGTGACAGCCAGACCCACCGTCACCGTCTCCTGCTTTCACTTACGGTGTCGTTTCTAAATATCTCACAAGTAGTAAATCTGTTTTGGGATTAATGGTCAGCAGGCTGGTATTTGAAGCCTCTCATCACAGCCAGAGTAAATCTCGTCTCTCTACTGTGGGTTATGGGTAAAGCTTCCCAGTTAACATAAATGATATTAAAGGGGAGGGGGGCGTTCAGTACAGTGTGGGGACAGGACATGGCCTGTAGGTTATGGGTAAAGCTTCCCAGTTAACATAAATGATATTAAAGGGGAGGGCGTTCAGTCAGTACAGCCTGTAGGTTATGGGTAAAGCTTCCCAGTTAACATAAATGTGTGGGAACAGGACATGGCCTGTAGGTTATGGGTAAAGCTTCCCAGTTAACATAAATGATATTAAAGGGGAGGGCGTTCAGTACAGCATGGGGACAGTTTGGGAACAGGACATGGCCTGTAGGTTATGGGTAAAGCTTCCCAGTTAACATAAATGATATTAAAGGGGAGGGCGTTCAGGACAGCGTGGGAACAGGACATGGCCTGTAGGTTATGGGTAAAGCTTCCCAGTTAACATAAATGATATTAAAGGGGAGGGCGTTCAGTACAGCATGGGAACAGGACATGGCCTGTAGGTTATGGGTAAAGCTTCCCAGTTAACATAAATGATATTAAAGGGGAGGGCGTTCAGTACAGTTTGGTAACAGGACATGGCCTGTAGGTTATGGGTAAAGCTTCCCAGTTAACATAAATTATATTAAAGGGGAGGTACAGCATGGGGACAGTTTGGGATATTACAGCATGGGGACAGTTTGGGATATTAAAGGGGAGGGGCGTTCAGTACAGTGTGGGGACAGTTTGGGATATTAAAGTGTGGGAACAGGACATGGCCTGTAGGTTATGGGTCAGTAAATTACAGTGTACAGTGTGGGGACAGGGAACAGGACATGGCCTGTAGGTTATGGGTAAAGCTTCCCAGTTAACATAAATTATATTAAAGGGGAGGGCGTTCAGTACAGTTCAGTTTGGGATATTACAGCATGGGGACAGTTTGGGATATTAAAGGGGAGGGCGTTCAGTACAGTGTGGGGACAGTTTGGGATATTAAAGGGGAGGGCGTTCAGGACAGTGTGGGGACAGGACATGGCCTGATCACATTCCTCTGTTGTTATGCAGCTACTGTGTATTTTTAGCCACTTGGTATTCAGATGTTTATGTCTTACAGAGACTCCTGTTGAAATGTTCAGTTCAGACATCAGTAACACATAGTGACGCATGGACACATCTATTATTACCACACCCTTATCGCCACGTTCACCTGTCTGCAGGGACACATCTATTATTACCACACCCTTATCACCACGTTCACCTGTCTGCAGGGACACATCTATTATTACCACACCATTAACACCACGTTCACCTGTCTGCAGGGACACATCTATTATTACCACACCTTTATCACCACGTTCACCTGTCTGCAGGGACACATCGATTATTACCACACCCTTATCACCATGTTCACCTGTCTGCAAGGACACATCTATTATTACCACACCCTTATCACCACGTTCACCTGTCTGCAGGGACACATCTATTATTACCATACCCTTAACACCACGTTCACCTGTCTCACCACTGTCTGCAGGGACACATCTATTATTACCACACCCTTAACACCACGTTCACCTGTCTGCAGGGACACATCTATTATTACCACACCCTTATCACCACATTCACCTGTCTGCAGGGACTCCTGTCTGCAGGGACTCCTGTCTGGAGGGACTCCTGTCTGCACATGGAGACATCTATTAGAAATCACCACATGTCCAGACTAGTGGTAGTAGCCAGTGTGACTCCTGTCTGCACATGGAAACGCAGTAGAAATCACCACATGTCCAGACTAGTGGTAGTAGCCAGTGTGACTCCTGTCTGCACATGGAGACACAGTAGAAATCACCACATGTCCAGACTAGTGGTAGTAGCCAGTGTGACTCCTGTCTGCATATGGAGACAGAGGAGAAATCACCACGTCCAGACTAGTGGTAGTAGCCAGTGTGACTCCTGTCTGCACATGGAGACGCAGTAGAAATCACCACATGTCCAGACTAGTGGTAGTAGCCAGTGTGACTCCTGTCTGCACATGGAGACAGAGGAGAAATCACCACATGTCCAGACTAGTGGTAGTAGCCAGTGTGACTCCTGTCTGCACATGGAGACGCAGTAGAAATCACCACATGTCCAGACTAGTGGTAGTAGCCAGTGTGACTCCTGTCTGCACATGGAGACAGAAATCAGTCCAGGAGAAATCACCACATGTCCAGACTAGTGGTAGTAGCCAGTGTGACTCCTGTCTGCACATGGAGACAGAGGAGAAATCACCACATGTCCAGACTAGTGGTAGTAGCCAGTGTGACTCCTGTCTGCACATGGAGACGCAGTAGAAATCACCACATGTCCAGACTAGTGGTAGTAGCCAGTGTGACTCCTGTCTGCACATGGAGACAGAGGAGAAATCACCACATGTCCAGACTAGTGGTAGTAGCCAGTGTGACTCCTGTCTGCACATGGAGACAGAGGAGAAATCACCACATGTCCAGACTAGTGGTAGTAGCCAGTGTGACTCCTGTCTGCACATGGAGACAGAGGAGAAATCACCACATGTCCAGACTAGTGGTAGTAGCTAGTGTGACTCCTGTCTGCACATGGAGACGCAGTAGAAATCACCACATGTCCAGACTAGTGGTAGTAGCCAGTGTGACTCCTGTCTGCACATGGAGACAGAGTAGAAATCACCACATGTCCAGACTAGTGGTAGTAGCCAGTGTAAACGGTTCAACTTTATGGATTGACGATGACACTTATAGAGGATGGGTTTGTGTGAAAGTCACTTCCAAAACAATTTGTACCAACATTTGATATATTTGACCAGATCTGCTGTATGGTTTCTACATCTACACGTGTTCCTTACCTTAATAGTAGCCCATGGTATGACATTATAACCACAGCCTTGCAGCCTCCAGGATTAATGTAAAGTAGTAATGGATCTGATCAGTACCAGCCAGAGATCTGACAGCACCGGGGGGAGGTGGGGTGACAGCTGGCTGAACTCAACAGCTCACAGCAGATCCCTGATGTTAGGCCATGAATACACAGGTTAGATGTGTTGCCATAGGGGTCAGAAGCCTGGAATCACTGTACATGTTTTAGGACTCTAAAGTGACCCCGAAGAAGGCGCAGCGATGCCGAACCCTTGTTTTAGGACTCTAAAGTGACCCCGAAGAAGGCGCAGCGATGCCGAAACCTTGTTTTAGGACTCTAAAGTGACCCCGAAGAAGGCGCAGCGATGCCGAACCCTTGTTTTAGGACTCTAAAGTGACCCCAAAGAAGGCGCAGCGATGCCGAAACCTTGTTTTAGGACTCTAAAGTGACCCCGAAGAAGGCGCAGCGATGCCGAAACCTTGTTTTAGGACTCTAAAGTGACCCCGAAGAAGGCGCAGCGATGCCGAAACCTTGTTTTAGGACTCTAAAGTGACCCCTACGTCACGGCAAGAAGAAGGCGCAGCGATCATAGAAACCTTGTTTTAGGACTCTAAAGTGACCCCGAAGAAGGCGCAGCGATGCCGAAACCTTGTTTTAGGACTCTAAAGTGACCCCGAAGAAGGCGCAGCGATGCTGAAACCTTGTTAATAACTGGGATTTTATATATACTGTATAAGTTTCCTGCCATCCAGGACCTCTATACCAGGCGTTGTGGGAAGAAGGCCTTAAGTCATAGACTGTTCTCTCTGCTACCGCACGGCAAGCAGTACCGATGCACCAAGTCATAGACTGTTCTCTCTGCTACGTCACGGCAAGCGGTACCGTTTACTTAGTCTTATTTTCCACCATCATTTGCAAATTAATTCATTAAAAATCCTACATTGTGATTTTCTGGATTTTTATTCTCATTTTGTCTGTCATAGTTGAAGTGTACCTATGATGAAAATTACAGGCCTCTCTCATCATTTTAAGTGGGAGAACTTGCACAATTGGTGGCTGACTAAATACTTTTTTGCCCCACTGTATATATACTGTAGAAATCAGAAGGATATAGTCATGATCAGATTTACCAAAGGGAGGAAGGTATATCCTGCAGTTGGCCGTAAAACAGTTCAGAAATCGTGAGCTGTACTATAGTATAATATTCAGAGAATGGTGGCTATACTATAGTATACTACTCAGAGAATGGTGGCTATACTATAGTATAATATTCAGAGAATGGTGGCTATACTATAGTATTCAGAGAATGGTGGCTATACTATAGTATAATATTCAGAGAATGGTGGCTATACTATAGTATATTATTCAGAGAATGGTGGCTATACTATAGTATAATATTCAGAGAATGGTGGCTATACTATAGTATAATATTCAGAGAATGGTGGCTATACTATAGTATATTATTCAGAGAATGGTGGCTATACTATAGTATAATATTCAGAGAATGGTGGCTATACTATAGTATAATATTCAGAGAATGGTGGCTATACTATAGTATAATATTCAGAGAATGGTGGCTATACTATAGTATATTATTCAGAGAATGGTGGCTATACTATAGTATAATATTCAGAGAATGGTGGCTATACTATAGTATAATATTCAGAGAATGGTGGCTATACTATAGTATACTACTCAGAGAATGGTGGCTATACTATAGTATAATATTCAGAGAATGGTGGCTATACTATAGTATACTACTCAGAGAATGGTGGCTATACTATAGTATAATATTCAGAGAATGGTGGCTATACTATAGTATATTATTCAGAGAATGGTGGCTATACTATAGTATATTATTCAGAGAATGGTGGCTATACTATAGTATTCAGAGAATGGTGGCTATACTATAGTATTCAGAGAATGGTGGCTATACTATAGTATAATATTCAGAGAATGGTGGCTATACTATAGTATTCAGAGAATGGTGGCTATACTATAGTATTCAGAGAATGGTGGCTATACTATAGTATAATACTCAGAGAATGGTGGCTATACTATAGTATATTATTCAGAGAATGGTGGCTATACTATAGTATTCAGAGAATGGTGGCTATACTATAATACTCAGAGAATGGTGGCTATACTATAGTATAGTATTCAGAGAATGGTGGCTATACTATAGTATAATATTCAGAGAATGGTGGCTATACTATAGTATTCAGAGAATGGTGGCTATACTATAATATTCAGAGAATGGTGGCTATACTATAGTATACTACTCAGAGAATGGTGGCTATACTATAGTATACTACTCAGAGAATGGTGGCTATACTATAGTATAATATTCAGAGAATGGTGGCTATACTATAGTATAATATTCAGAGAATGGTGGCTATACTATAGTATATTATTCAGAGAATGGTGGCTATACTATAGTATTCAGAGAATGGTGGCTATACTATAGTATATTATTCAGAGAATGGTGGCTATACTATATTATTCAGAGAATGGTGGCTATACTATAGTATATTATTCAGAGAATGGTGGCTATACTATAGTATTCAGAGAATGGTGGCTATACTATAGTATATTATTCAGAGAATGGTGGCTATACTATAATATTCAGAGAATGGTGGCTATACTATAGTATACTACTCAGAGAATGGTGGCTATACTATAGTATACTACTCAGAGAATGGTGGCTATACTATAGTATAATATTCAGAGAATGGTGGCTATACTATAGTATATTATTCAGAGAATGGTGGCTATACTATAGTATTCAGAGAATGGTGGCTATACTATAGTATATTATTCAGAGAATGGTGGCTATACTATAATATTCAGAGAATGGTGGCTATACTATAGTATAATATTCAGAGAATGGTGGCTATACTATAGTATATTATTCAGAGAATGGTGGCTATACTATAGTATATTATTCAGAGAATGGTGGCTATACTATAGTATTCAGAGAATGGTGGCTATACTATAGTATTCAGAGAATGGTGGCTATACTATAGTATTCAGAGAATGGTGGCTATACTATAATATTCAGAGAATGGTGGCTATACTATAGTATAATATTCAGAGAATGGTGGCTATACTATAGTATATTATTCAGAGAATGGTGGCTATACTATAGTATATTATTCAGAGAATGGTGGCTATACTATAGTATAATATTCAGAGAATGGTGGCTATACTATAGTATACTACTCAGAGAATGGTGGCTATACTATAGTATAATACTCAGAGAATGGTGGCTATACTATAGTATACTACTCAGAGAATGGTGGCTATACTATAGTATATTATTCAGAGAATGGTGGCTATACTATAGTATATTATTCAGAGAATGGTGGCTATACTATAGTATATTATTCAGAGAATGGTGGCTATACTATAGTATAATATTCAGAGAATGGTGGCTATACTATATTATTCAGAGAATGGTGGCTATACTATATTATTCAGAGAATGGTGGCTATACTATAGTATATTATTCAGAGAATGGTGGCTATACTATAGTATGCTACTCAGAGAATGGTGGCTATACTATAATATTCAGAGAATGGTGGCTATACTATATTATTCAGAGAATGGTGGCTATACTATAGTATATTATTCAGAGAATGGTGGCTATACTATAGTATAATACTCAGAGAATGGTGGCTATACTATAGTATTCAGAGAATGGTGGCTATACTATAGTATACTACTCAGAGAATGGTGGCTATACTATAGTATTCAGAGAATGGTGGCTATACTATAGTATAATATTCAGAGAATGGTGGCTATACTATAGTATAATATTCAGAGAATGGTGGCTATACTATAATACTCAGAGAATGGTGGCTATACTATAGTATATTATTCAGAGAATGGTGGCTATACTATAGTATAATATTCAGAGAATGGTGGCTATACTATAGTATAATATTCAGAGAATGGTGGCTATACTATAGTATAATATTCAGAGAATGGTGGCTATACTATAGTATTCAGAGAATGGTGGCTATACTATAGTATTCAGAGAATGGTGGCTATACTATAGTATACTACTCAGAGAATGGTGGCTATACTATAGTATTCAGAGAATGGTGGCTATACTATAATACTCAGAGAATATAGTATCAGAGAATGGCTATACTATAGTATAATATTCAGAGAATGGTGGCTATACTATAGTATAATATTCAGAGAATGGTGGCTATACTATAATACTCAGAGAATGGTGGCTATACTATAGTATATTATTCAGAGAATGGTGGCTATACTATAGTATAATATTCAGAGAATGGTGGCTATACTATAGTATAATATTCAGAGAATGGTGGCTATACTATAGTATAATATTCAGAGAATGGTGGCTATACTATAGTATTCAGAGAATGGTGGCTATACTATAGTATACTACTCAGAGAATGGTGGCTATACTATAGTATTCAGAGAATGGTGGCTATACTATAGTATAATATTCAGAGAATGGTGGCTATACTATAGTATATTATTCAGAGAATGGTGGCTATACTATAGTATAATATTCAGAGAATGGTGGCTATACTATAGTATAATACTCAGAGAATGGTGGCTATACTATAGTATAGTATTCAGAGAATGGTGGCTATACTATAGTATAATATTCAGAGAATGGTGGCTATACTATAGTATTCAGAGAATGGTGGCTATACTATAGTATTCAGAGAATGGTGGCTATACTATAGTATAATACTCAGAGAATGGTGGCTATACTATAGTATATTATTCAGAGAATGGTGGCTATACTATAGTATAATATTCAGAGAATGGTGGCTATACTATAGTATAATACTCAGAGAATGGTGGCTATACTATAGTATGGCTATTCAGAGAATGGTGGCTATACTATAGTATTCAGAGAATGGTGGCTATACTATAGTATTCAGAGAATGGTGGCTATACTATAGTATTCAGAGAATGGTGGCTATACTATAGTATATATTCAGAGAATGGTGGCTATACTATAGTATAATACTCAGAGAATGGTGGCTATACTATAGTATAATACTCAGAGAATGGTGGCTATACTATAGTATAATATTCAGAGAATGGTGGCTATACTATAGTATACTACTCAGAGAATGGTGGCTATACTATAGTATACTACTCAGAGAATGGTGGCTATACTATAGAATAATACTCAGAGAATGGTGGCTATACTATAGTATTCAGAGAATGGTGGCTATACTATAGTATTCAGAGAATGGTGGCTATACTATAGTATAATATTCAGAGAATGGTGGCTATACTATAGTATATTATTCAGAGAATGGTGGCTATACTATAGTATATTATTCAGAGAATGCTATACTATAGGCTATACTATAGTATAATATTCAGAGAATGGTGGCTATACTATAGTATAATATTCAGAGAATGGTGGCTATACTATAGTATAATATTCAGAGAATGGTGGCTATACTATAGTATTCAGAGAATGGTGGCTATACTATAAGAGAATTCAGAGAATGGTGGCTATACTATAGTATACTACTCAGAGAATGGTGGCTATACTATAGTATACTATTCAGAGAATGGTGGCTATACTATACTATATTATTCAGAGAATGGTGGCTATACTATAGTATAATATTCAGAGAATGGTGGCTATACTATAGTATTCAGAGAATGGTGGCTATACTATAGTATATTATTCAGAGAATGGTGGCTATACTATAATATTCAGAGAATGGTGGCTATACTATAGTATAATATTCAGAGAATGGTGGCTATACTATAGTATATTATTCAGAGAATGGTGGCTATACTATAGTATATATTCAGAGAATGGTGGCTATACTATAGTATTCAGAGAATGGTGGCTATACTATAGTATTCAGAGAATGGTGGCTATACTATAGTATTCAGAGAATGGTGGCTATACTATAATATTCAGAGAATGGTGGCTATACTATAGTATAATATTCAGAGAATGGTGGCTATACTATAGTATATTATTCAGAGAATGGTGGCTATACTATAGTATAATATTCAGAGAATGGTGGCTATACTATAATACTCAGAGAATGGTATAATATTCAGAGAATGGTGGCTATACTATAGTATACTACTCAGAGAATGGTGGCTATATTCAGATAGTATAATACTCAGAGAATGGTGGCTATACTATAGTATATTACTCAGAGAATGGTGGCTATACTATAGTATAATATTCAGAGAATGGTGGCTATACTATAGTATATTATTCAGAGAATGGTGGCTATACTATAGTATATTATTCAGAGAATGGTGGCTATACTATAGTATAATATTCAGAGAATGGTGGCTATACTATATTATTCAGAGAATGGTGGCTATACTATATTATTCAGAGAATGGTGGCTATACTATAGTATATTATTCAGAGAATGGTGGCTATACTATAGTATACTACTCAGAGAATGGTGGCTATACTATAATATTCAGAGAATGGTGGCTATACTCAGAGAATATTATTCAGAGAATGGTGGCTATACTATAGTATAATATTCAGAGAATGGTGGCTATACTATAGTATAATATTCAGAGAATGGTGGCTATACTATAGTATTCAGAGAATGGTGGCTATACTATAGTATACTACTCAGAGAATGGTGGCTATACTATAGTATTCAGAGAATGGTGGCTATACTATAGTATAATATTCAGAGAATGGTGGCTATACTATAGTATAATATTCAGAGAATGGTGGCTATACTATAGTATAATATTCAGAGAATGGTGGCTATACTATAGTATATTATTCAGAGAATGGTGGCTATACTATAGTATCAGAGAAATATTAGTATATATTCAGAGAATGGTGGCTATACTATAGTATAATATTCAGAGAATGGTGGCTATACTATAGTATAATATTCAGAGAATGGTGGCTATACTATAGTATTCAGAGAATGGTGGCTATACTATAGTATAATATTCAGAGAATGGTGGCTATACTATAGTATATACTCAGAGAATGGTGGCTATACTATAGTATTCAGAGAATGGTGGCTATACTATAGTATAATATTCAGAGAATGGTGGCTATACTATAGTATAACATTCAGAGAATGGTGGCTATACTATAATATTCAGAGAATGGTGGCTATACTATAGTATATTATTCAGAGAATGGTGGCTATACTATAGTATAATATTCAGAGAATGGTGGCTATACTATAGTATAATATTCAGAGAATGGTGGCTATACTATAGTATAATATTCAGAGAATGGTGGCTATACTATAGTATTCAGAGAATGGTGGCTATACTATAGTATACTACTCAGAGAATGGTGGCTATACTATAGTATTCAGAGAATGGTGGCTATACTATAGTATAATATTCAGAGAATGGTGGCTATACTATAGTATATTATTCAGAGAATGGTGGCTATACTATAGTATAATATTCAGAGAATGGTGGCTATACTATAGTATAATATTCAGAGAATGGTGGCTATACTATATTATTCAGAGAATGGTGGCTATACAGAGATTATTCAGAGAATGGTGGCTATACTATAGTATAATATTCAGAGAATGGTGGCTATACTATAGTATTCAGAGAATGGTGGCTATACTATAGTATTATAATATTCAGAGAATGGTGGCTATACTATAGTATATTATTCAGAGAATGGTGGCTATACTATAGTATAATATTCAGAGAATGGTGGCTATACTATAGTATAATATTCAGAGAATGGTGGCTATACTATAGTATTCTATAGTATAATATTCAGAGAATGGTGGCTATACTATAGTATATATACTATACTATAGTATATTCAGAGAATGGTGGCTATACTATAGTATAATATTCAGAGAATGGTGGCTATACTATAGTATAGTATTCAGAGAATGGTGGCTATACTATAGTATTCAGAGAATGGTGGCTATTACTATAGCTATAATACTCAGAGAATGGTGGCTATACTATAGTATAATATTCAGAGAATGGTGGCTATACTATAGTATAATACTCAGAGAATGGTGGCTATACTATAGTATAATATTCAGAGAATGGTGGCTATACTATAGTATTCAGAGAATGGTGGCTATACTATAGTATAATACTCAGAGAATGGTGGCTATACTATAATATTCAGAGAATATGGCTATACTATAGTATAATCAGAGAATGGTGGCTATACTATAGTATTCAGAGAATGGTGGCTATACTATAGTATAATATTCAGAGAATGGTGGCTATACTATAGTATTCAGAGAATGGTGGCTATACTATAGTATTCAGAGAATGGTGGCTATACTATAGTATAATACTCAGAGAATGGTGGCTATACTATAGTATACTACTCAGAGAATGGTGGCTATACTATAGTATAATATTCAGAGAATGGTGGCTATACTATAGTATATTATTCAGAGAAGCTATACTAGTATATTATTCAGAGAATGGTGGCTATACTATAGTATACTACTCAGAGAAGAATACTATGGCTATACTATGGAATAATATTATTCAGAGAATGGTGGCTATACTATAGTATTCAGAGAATGGTGGCTATACTATGGTGGCTATACTATAGTATTCAGAGAATGGTGGCTATACTATAGTATAATATTCAGAGAATGGTGGCTATACTATAGTATATTATTCAGAGAATGGTGGCTATACTATAGTATAATACTCAGAGAATGGCTATACTATTATTCAGAGAATGGTGGCTATATTATAGTATACTACTCAGAGAATGGTGGCTATATATTCAGAGAATGGTGGCTATACTATATAATATTCAGAGAATGGTGGCTATACTATATATTCAGAGAATACTATATTCAGAGAATGGTGGCTATACTATAGTATTCAGAGAATGGTGGCTATACTATAGATATATTATTCAGAGAATGGTGGCTATACTATAGTATATTATTCAGAGAATGGTGGCTATACTATAGTATCAGAGAAGTATAATATTCAGAGAATGGTGGCTATACTATAGTATACTACTCAGAGAATGGTGGCTATACTATAGTATATTATTCAGAGAATGGTGGCTATACTATAGTATATTATTCAGAGAATGGTGGCTATACTATAGTATAATATAGTATATTATTCAGAGAATGGTGGCTATACTATAGTATATATTCAGAGAATGGTGGCTATACTATCAGAGAAGCTATACTATATTCAGAGAATGGTGGCTATACTATAGTATAATATAGTATTCAGAGAATGGTGGCTATACTATAGTATAATATTCAGAGAATGGTGGCTATACTATAGTATAATTCAGAGAATGGTGGCTATACTATAGTATAATATTCAGAGAATGGTGGCTATACTATAGTATACTACTCAGAGAATGGTGGCTATACTATAGTATTCAGAGAATGGTGGCTATACTATAATATAGTATATTATTCAGAGAATGGTGGCTATACTATAGTATAATATTCAGAGAATGGTGGCTATACTATAGTATAATATTCAGAGAATGGTGGCTATACTATAGTATATTATTCAGAGAATGGTGGCTATACTATAGTATAATATTCAGAGAATGGTGGCTATACTATACTATAGTATAATATTCAGAGAAGTATATACTATACCAGAGAATGGTGGCTATACTATAGTATAATATTCAGAGAATGGTGGCTATACTATAGTATAATATTCAGAGAATGGTGGCTATACTATAGTATTCAGAGAATGGTGGCTATACTATAGTATATTCAGAGAATGGTGGCTATACTATAGTATAATACTCAGAGAATGGTGGCTATACTATAGTATAATATTAGTATTCAGAGAATGGTGGCTATACTATAGTATACTACTCAGAGAATGGTGGCTATACTATAGTATAATATTCAGAGAATGGTGGCTATACTATAGTATAATATTCAGAGAATGGTGGCTATACTATAGTATAATATTCAGAGAATGGTGGTATACTATACTATAGTATTCAGAGAATGGTGGCTATACTATAGTATATTATTCCAGAGAATGGTGGCTATATAAGTATACTCAGAGAATGGTGGCTATACTATAGTATATTATTCAGAGAATGGTGGCTATACTATAGTATATTATTCAGAGAATGGTGGCTATACTATAGTATTCAGAGAATGGTGGCTATACTATAGTATAATATTCAGAGAATGGTGGCTATACTATAGTATTCAGAGAATGGTGGCTATACTATAGTATACTACTCAGAGAATGGTGGCTATATTATAGTATACTATTCAGAGAATGGTGGGCTATACTATCAGAGTATACTATACTCAGAGAATGGTGGCTATACTATAGTATACTATTCAGAGAATGGTGGCTATATTATAGTATAATATTCAGAGAATGGTGGCTATAGTATATATTCAGAGAAGTATAATATTCAGAGAATGGTGGCTATACTATAGTATAATATTCAGAGAAGAATGGTGGCTATACTATAGTATATTATTCAGAGAATGGTGGCTATACTATAGTATATTATTCAGAGAATGGTGGCTATACTATAGAATATGGCTATACTCAGAGAATGGTGGCTATACTATAGTATAATATTCAGAGAATGGTGGCTATACTATAGTATTCAGAGAATGGTGGCTATACTATAGTATAATATTCAGAGAATGGTGGCTATACTATAGTATAATATTCAGAGAATGGTGGCTATACTATAGCTATACTATACTCAGAGAATGGTGGCTATACTATAGTATAATATAATATTCAGAGAATGGTGGCTATACTATAGTATACTATTCAGAGAATGGTGGCTATACTATAGTATAATATTCAGAGAATGGTGGCTATACTATAGTATAATATTCAGAGAATGGTGGCTATACTATAGTATAGTATTCAGAGAATGGTGGCTATAATATTCAGAGAATGGTGGCTATACTATAGTATAATATTCAGAGAATGGTGGCTATACTATAGTATTCAGAGAATCAGGTGGCTATACTATAGTATACTACTCAGAGAATGGTGGCTATACTATAGTATATCAGAGAATGGTGGCTATACTATAGTATAATATTCAGAGAATGGTGGCTATACTATAGTCAGAGAATATTATTCAGAGAATGGTGGCTATATACTATAGTATAATATTCAGAGAATGGTGGTATATACTATAATACTCAGAGAATGGTGGCTATACTATAGTATAGTATTCAGAGAATGGTGGCTATACTATAGTATTCAGAGAATGGTGGCTATACTATAGTATTCAGAGAATGGTGGCTATACTATAGTATATTATTCAGAGAATGGTGGCTATACTATAGTATACTATTCAGAGAATGGTGGCTATACTATAGTATAATACTCAGAGAATGGTGGCTATACTATAGTATACTACTCAGAGAATGGTGGCTATACTATAGTATAATATTCAGAGAATGGTGGCTATACTATAGTATATTATTCAGAGAATGGTGGCTATACTATAGTATACTATAGTATAATATTCAGAGAATGGTGGCTATACTATAGTATAATACTCAGAGAATGGTGGCTATACTATAGTATAAGTATTCAGAGAATGGTGGCTATACTATAGTATTCAGAGAATGGTGGCTATACTATAGTATAATATTCAGAGAATGGTGGCTATACTATAGTATATTATTCAGAGAATGGTGGCTATACTATAGTATAATATTCAGAGAATGGTGGCTATATTATAGTATACTACTCAGAGAATGGTGGCTATACTATACTATGGTGGCTATACTCAGAGAATACTATTCAGAGAATATACTATAGTATAATATTCAGAGAATGGTGGCTATACTATAGTATTCAGAGAATGGTGGCTATACTATAGTATATTATTCAGAGAATGGTGGCTATACTATAGTATATTATTCAGAGAATGGTGGCTATACTATAGTATAATATTCAGAGAATGGTGGCTATACTATAGTATACTACTCAGAGAATGGTGGCTATACTATAGTATATTATTCAGAGAATGGTGGCTATACTATAGTATAATATTCAGAGAATGGTGGCTATACTATAGTATTCAGAGAATGGTGGCTATACTATAGTATATTATTCAGAGAATGGTGGCTATACTATAGTATAATATTCAGAGAATGGTGGCTATACTATAGTATATTATTCAGAGAATGGTGGCTATACTATAGTATAATATTCAGAGAATGGTGGCTATACTATAGTATAATATTCAGAGAATGGTGGCTATACTATACTATATTATTCAGAGAATGGTGGCTATACTATAGTATATTATTCAGAGAATGGTGGCTATACTATAGTATTCAGAGAATGGTGGCTATACTATAGTATATTATTCAGAGAATGGTGGCTATACTATAGTATTCAGAGAATGGTGGCTATACTATAGTATATTATTCAGAGAATGGTGGCTATACTATAGTATAGTATTCAGAGAATGGTTGCTATACTATAGTATAATATTCAGAGAATGGTGGCTATACTATAGTATTCAGAGAATGGTGGCTATACTATAGTATACTATTCAGAGAAGAATGGCTATACTATAGTATAATATTCAGAGAATGGTGGCTATACTATAGTATATAGTATTCAGAGAATGGTGGCTATACTATAGTATATTATTCAGAGAATGGTGGCTATACTATAGTATAATATTCAGAGAATGGTGGCTATACTATAGTATATTATTCAGAGAATGGTGGCTATACTATAGTATAATATTCAGAGAATGGTGGCTATACTATAATACTCAGAGAATGGTGGCTATACTATAGTATAGTATTCAGAGAATGGTGGCTATACTATAGTATAATATTCAGAGAATGGTGGCTATACTATAGTATTCAGAGAATGGTGGCTATACTATAGTATTCAGAGAATGGTGGCTATACTATAATACTCAGAGAATGGTGGCTATACTATAGTATATTATTCAGAGAATGGTGGCTATACTATAATACTCAGAGAATGGTGGCTATACTATAGTATAGTATTCAGAGAATGGTGGCTATACTATAGTATAATATTCAGAGAATGGTGGCTATACTATACAGAGAATGGTGGTATTCAGAGAATGGTGGCTATACTATAGTATACTATTCAGAGAATGGTGGCTATACTATAGTATATTATTCAGAGAATGGTGGCTATACTATAGTATATTATTCAGAGAATGGTGGCTATATTATATAATACTAGAATATTCAGAGAATGGTGGCTATACTATAGTATAATATTCAGAGAATGGTGGCTATACTATAGTATTCAGAGAATGGTGGCTATACTATAGTATACTATTCAGAGAATGGTGGCTATACTATAGTATATTATTCAGAGAATGGTGGCTATATTATAGTATTCAGAGAATGGTGGCTATATTATACTATAGTATTCAGAGAATGGTGGCTATACTATAGTATATTATTCAGAGAATGGTGGCTATACTATAGTATAATATTCAGAGAATGGTGGCTATATTATAGTATTAATATATTATTCAGAGAATGGTGGCTATACTATAGTATTCAGAGAATGGTGGCTATACTATAGTATAATACTCAGAGAATGGTGGCTATACTATAGTATTCAGAGAATGGTGGCTATACTATAGTATACTACTCAGAGAATGGTGGCTATATTATAGTATACTACTCAGAGAATGGTGGCTATACTATAGTATACTACTCAGAGAATGGTGGCTATACTATAGTATACTACTCAGAGAATGGTGGCTATACTATAGTATACTACTCAGAGAATGGTGGCTATACTATAGTATACTACTCAGAGAATGGTGGCTATACTATAGTATACTACTCAGAGAAGAATGGTGGCTATACTATAGTATACTACTCAGAGAATGGTGGCTATACTATAGTATACTACTCAGAGAATGGTGGCTATACTATAGTATAATATTCAGAGAATGGTGGCTATACTATAGTATAATACTCAGAGAATGGTGGCTATACTATAGTATACTACTCAGAGAATGGTGGCTATACTATAGTATAATATTCAGAGAATGGTGGCTATACTATAGTATTCAGAGAATGGTGGCTATACTATAGTATAGTATTCAGAGAATGGTGGCTATACTATAGTATAATACTCAGAGAATGGTGGCTATACTATAGTATAATATTCAGAGAATGGTGGCTATACTATAGTATAATATTCAGAGAATGGTGGCTATACTATAGTATAATATTCAGAGAATGGTGGCTATATTATAGTATATTATTCAGAGAATGGTGGCTATACTATAGTATATTATTCAGAGAATGGTGGCTATACTATAGTATAATATTCAGAGAATGGTGGCTATATTATAGTATATTATTCAGAGAATGGTGGCTATACTATAGTATATTATTCAGAGAATGGTGGCTATACTATAGTATATCCAGTCCCAACATCAAACTGTTTTAGAGACTGACAGACAGGGTCTGGTAGGGCTCCAGGCCCCCCAATGGTGGAACAAACTCCCTCACGACGCCAGGACAGCGGAGTCAATCACCACCTTACCAGAGACACCTGAAACCCCACCTCTTTAAGGAATACCTAGGATAGGATAAGTAATCCCTCTCACCCCCCCCTTTAAGATTTAGATGCACTATTGTAAAGTGACTGTCCCACTGGATGTCATAAGGTGAATGCACCAATTTGTAAGTCGCTCTGGATAAGAGCGTCTGCTAAATGACTTAAATGTAAAATGTAAATGTAACATCAAACTGTTTTAGAGACTGACAGACAGGGTCTGGTAGGGCTCCAGTCCCAGCAACATCAAACTGTTTTAGAGACTGACAGACAGGGTCTGGTAGTGCTCCAGTCCCAACATCAAACTGTTTTAGAGACTCACAGACAGGGTCTGGTAGTGCTCCAGTGCCAACATCAAACTGTTTTAGAGACTGACAGACAGGGTCTGGTAGGGCTCCAGTCCCAACATCAAACTGTTTTAGAGACTGACAGACAGGGTCTGGTAGTGCTCCAGTCCCAACATCAAACTGTTTTAGAGACTGACAGACAGGGTCTGGTAAGGCTCCAGTCCCAAAATCAAACTGTTTTAGAGACTGACAGACAGGGTCTGGTAGTGCTCCAGTCCCAACATCAAACTGTTTTAGAGACTGACAGACAGGGTCTGGTAGGGCTCCAGTCCCAGCAACATCATACTGTTTTAGAGACTGACAGACAGGGTCTGGCAGTGCTCCTGTCCTCCCTGTCAGAATAACCAACAGAGGACTTGGAATCCATATCATCTCCTTTATAAATATTATTATTATTATTATTATTATATTTATAAATGGCACTGTTTATGTTCCTTTAACTCCACCTTCTAGTGAGTTTATAACAACTGTCGTCTCCTACCATTCTGATAGATTGGAGACTGTTAGAAAACATGGTTGTAACTTTAATCATTTGGTTGCTATTCCTTTGGTTACCTCGAGGCATATGCCCCAGGGGCAGAGTGGCCCACACTCATTGATTATTGCACTTTTAAATGTTAGAGCCTTCACTTGTAAAAGCCTTTCTCATGAATGACCTCGTTACCGAGCGTGAAGTAGATTGCATGTTTCTCACTAAAACATCTTCAGACTGTAGTGCCACTCTTATTGAAGCCTCCCCCTGGACTACAGCTTTTCATTCTCTATCAGAACAGGTGGGGGGACAGCTTCTGTTTTACTGAGCCTCCCCCTGGACTACAGCTTTTCATTCTCTATCAGAACAGGTGGGGGACAGCTTCTGTTTTACTGAGCCTCCCCCTGGACTACAGCTTTTCATTCTCTATCAGAACAGGTGGGGGACAGCTTCTGTTTTACTGAGCCTCCCCTGGACTACAGCTTTTCATTCTCTATCAGAACAGGTGGGGGACAGCTTCTGTTTTACTGAGCCTCCCCCTGGACTACAGCTTTTCATTCTCTATCAGAACAGGTGGGGGGACAGCTTCTGTTTTACTGAGCCTCCCCCTGGACTACAGCTTTTCATTCTCTATCAGAACAGGTGGGGGGACAGCTTCTGTTTTACTGAGCCTCCCCCTGGACTACAGCTTTTCATTCTCTATCAGAACAGGTGGGGGGACAGCTTCTGTTTTACTGAGCCTCCCCCTGGACTACAGCTTTTCATTCTCTATCAGAACAGGTGGGGGACAGCTTCTGTTTTACTGAGCCTCCCCCTGGACTACAGCTTTTCATTCTCTATCAGAACAGGTGGGGGGACAGCTTCTGTTTTACTGAGCCTCCCCCTGGACTACAGCTTTTCATTCTCTATCAGAACAGGTGGGGGACAGCTTCTGTTTTACTGAGCCTCCCCTGGACTACAGCTTTTCATTCTCTATCAGAACAGGTGGGGGACAGCTTCTGTTTTACTGAGGCTCCCCCTGGACTACAGCTTTTCATTCTCTATCAGAACAGGTGGGGGACAGCTTCTGTTTTACTGAGCCTCCCCTGGACTACAGCTTTTCATTCTCTATCAGAACAGGGGGGGACAGCTTCTGTTTTACTGAGCCTCCCCTGGACTACAGCTTTTCATTCTCTATCAGAACAGGTGGGGGACAGCTTCTGTTTTACTGAGCCTCCCCTGGACTACAGCTTTTCATTCTCTATCAGAACAGGTGGGGGACAGCTTCTGTTTTACTGAGCCTCCCCTGGACTACAGCTTTTCATTCTCTATCAGAACAGGTGGGGGACAGCTTCTGTTTTACTGAGCCTCCCCTGGACTACAGCTTTTCATTCTCTATCAGAACTGGTGGGGGACAGCTTCTGTTTTACTGAGCCTCCCCTGGACTACAGCTTTTCATTCTCTATCAGAACAGGTGGGGGGACAGCTTCTATTTTACGGAGCCTCCCCCTGGACTACAGCTTTTCATTCTCTATCAGAACAGGTGGGGGGACAGCTTCTGTTTTACTGAGCCTCCCCCTGGACTACAGCTTTTCATTCTCTATCAGAACAGGTGGGGGGACAGCTTCTGTTTTACTGAGCCTCCCCCTGGACTACAGCTTTTCATTCTCTATCAGAACAGGTGGGGGACAGCTTCTGTTTTACTGAGCCTCCCCTGGACTACAGCTTTTCATTCTCTATCAGAACAGGTGGGGGACAGCTTCTGTTTTACTGAGCCTCCCCCTGGACTACAGCTTTTCATTCTCTATCAGAACAGGTGGGGGACAGCTTCTGTTTTACTGAGCCTCCCCCTGGACTACAGCTTTTCATTCTCTATCAGAACAGGTGGGGGGACAGCTTCTGTTTTACTGAGCCTCCCCCTGGACTACAGCTTTTCATTCTCTATCAGAACAGGTGGGGGGACAGCTTCTGTTTTACTGAGCCTCCCCCTGGACTACAGCTTTTCATTCTCTATCAGAACAGGTGGGGGGACAGCTTCTATTTTACTGAGACTCTCAGCTGTCAGGACATTTCATTCCCTTTCAGAAAAGGTGGGGGGACAGCTTCTAGTTTACTGAGGCTCTCAGCTGTAAGGACATTTCATTCTCTATCAGAACAGGTGGGGGGACAGCTTCTATTTTACTGAGGCTATCAGCTGTAAGGACATTTCATTCTCTATCAGAAAAGGTGGGGGACAGCTTCTATTTTACTGAGGCTCTCAGCTGTCAGGACATTTCATTTGTACCTTTATTTAGGCAAGTCAGTTAAGAACAAATTCTTATTTTCAGTGACAGCCTAGAGACAGTGGGTTTTCTACGCTATTCAGGTGCAGAACAAAATATTTTTACCTTGTCAGCTCAGGGATTCGATCTTGCAACCTTTCGGTTACTGGACCAGCACTCCAACCACTAGGGTACCTGCCTCCCCTACACTCTAACCACTAGGGCACCTGCCTCCCCATACACTCTAACCACTAGGGCACCTGCCTCCCCTACACTCTAACCACTAGGGCACCTGCGTCCCCTACACTCTAACCACTAGGGTACCTGCAACCCCTACACTCTAACCACTAGGGTACCTGCCGCCCCTACACTCTAACCACTAGACTACCTGCCTCCCCTAAACTCTAACCACTAGGGTACCTGCCACCCCTACAGTCTAACCACTAGGTTACCTGCCTCCCCTACACTCTAACCACTAGACAACCTGCCTCCCCTACACTCCAACCACTAGGATACCTGCCACCCCTACACTATAACCACTAGGGTACCTGCCTCCCCTACACTCTAACCACTAGGTTACCTGCCACCCCTACACTCCAACCACTAGGATACCTGCCACCCCTACACTCTAACCACTAGGGTACCTGCCTCCCCTACACTCTAACCACTAGGTTACCTGCCACCCCAACACTCTAACCACTAGGATACCTGCCTCCCCTACACTCTAACCACTAGGGTACCTGCCACCCCTACAGTCTAACCACTAGGTACTTGCCACCCCTACAGTCTAACCACTAGGTTACCTGCCTCCCCTACACTCTAACCACTAGACAACCTGCCTCCCTACACTCCAACCACTAGGCTACCTGCCTTCCCTACACTCTAACCACTAGGGCACCTGCCTCCCCTACACTCTAACCACTAGGGCACCTGCCTCCCCTACACTCTAACCACTAGAGTACCTGCCTCCCCTACACTCTAACCACTAGGGCACCTGCCTCCCCTACACTCTAACCACTAGGGTACCTGCCACCCCTACACTCTAACCACTAGGTTACCTGCCTCCCCTACACTCTAACCACTAGGGTACCTGCCACCCCTACACTCTAACCACTAGGGTACCTGCCACCCCTACACTCTAACCACTAGGGTACCTGCCACCCCTACACTCTAACCACTAGGATACCTGCCTCCCCTACACTCTAACCACTAGGGTACCTGCCTCCCCTACACTCTAACCACTAGGTTACCTGCCACCCCTACACTCTAACCACTAGGTTACCTGCCACCCCTACACTCTAACCACTAGGATACCTGCCACCCCTACACTCTAACCACTAGGTTACCTACACTCCAACAGTTCTCAGACAGTATTAAACAACGTGATATAAAGGTTCTCAGACAGTAACAGTATTAAACAACGTTATATAAAGGTTCTCAGACAGTATTAAACAACGTGATATAAAGGTTCTCAGACAGTATTAAACAACGTGATATAAAGGTTCTCAGACAGTATTAAACAACGTTATATAAAGGTTCTCAGACAGTATTAAACAACGTGATATAAAGGTTCTCAGACAGTATTAAACAACGTTATATAAAGGTTCTCAGACAGTATTAAACAACGTGATATAAAGGTTCTCAGACAGTATTAAACAACGTTATATAAAGGTTCTCAGACAGTATTAAACAACGTGATATAAAGGTTCTCAGACAGTATTAAACAACGTGATATAAAGGTTCTCAGACAGTATTAAACAACGTGATATAAAGGTTCTCAGACAGTAACAGTATTAAACAACGTGATATAAAGGTTCTCAGACAGTAACAGTATTAAACAACGTGATATAAAGGTTCTCAGACAGTAACAGTATTAAACAACGTGATATAAAGGTTCTCAGACAGTAACAGTATTAAACAACGTGACATAAAGGTTCTCAGACAGTAACAGTATTAAACAACGTGATATAAAGGTTCTCAGACAGTATTAAACAACGTGATATAAAGGTTCTCAGACAGTATTAAACAACGTGATATAAAGGTTCTCAGACAGTATTAAACAACGTGATATAAAGGTTCTCAGACAGTATTAAACAACGTGATATAAAGGTTCTCAGACAGTATTAAACAACGTGATATAAAGGTTCTCAGACAGTAACAGTATTAAACAACGTGATATAAAGGTTCTCAGACAGTAACAGTGTTAAACAACGTGATATAAAGGTTCTCAGACAGTAACAGTATTAAACAACGTGATATAAAGGTTCTCAGACAGTATTAAACAACGTGATATAAAGGTTCTCAGACAGTATTAAACAACGTGATATAAAGGCTCTCAGACAGTAACAGTATTAAACAACGTGATATAAAGGTTCTCAGACAGTATTAAACAACGTGATATAAAGGTTCTCAGACAGTAACAGTATTAAACAACGTGATATAAAGGTTCTCAGACAGTAACAGTATTAAACAACGTGATAAAGGTTCTCAGACAGTAACAGTATTAAACAACGTGATATAAAGGTTCTCAGACAGTATTAAACAACGTGATAAAGGTTCTCAGACAGTATTAAACAACGTGATATAAAGGCTCTCAGACAGTAACAGTATTAAACAACGTGATAAAGGTTCTCAGACAGTAACAGTATTAAACAACGTGATATAAAGGTTCTCAGACAGTAACAGTATTAAACAACGTGATATAAAGGTTCTCAGACAGTAACAGTATTAAACAACGTGATATAAAGGTTCTCAGACAGTATTAAACAACGTGATATAAAGGTTCTCAGACGGTATTAAACAACGTGATATAAAGGTTCTCAGACAGTATTAAACAACGTGATATAAAGGTTCTCAGACAGTAACAGTATTAAACAACGTGATATAAAGGTTCTCAGACAGTAACAGTATTAAACAACGTGATATAAAGGTTCTCAGACAGTAACAGTATTAAACAACGTGATATAAAGGTTCTCAGACAGTAACAGTATTAAACAACGTGATATAAAGGTTCTCAGACAGTAACAGTATTAAACAACGTGATATAAAGGTTCTCAGACAGTAACAGTATTAAACAACGTGATATAAAGGTTCTCAGACAGTAACAGTATTAAACAATGTGATATAAAGGTTCTCAGACAGTATTAAACAACGTGATATAAAGGTTCTCAGACAGTAACAGTATTAAACAACGTGATATAAAGGTTCTCAGACAGTATTAAACAACGTGATATAAAGGTTCTCAGACAGTAACAGTATTAAACAACGTGATATAAAGGTTCTCAGACGGTAACAGTATTAAACAACGTGATATAAAGGTTCTCAGACAGTAACAGTATTAAACAACGTGATATAAAGGTTCTCAGACAGTAACAGTATTAAACAACGTGATATAAAGGTTCTCAGACAGTAACAGTATTAAACAACGAGATATAAAGGTTCTCAGACAGTATTAAACAACGTGATATAAAGGTTCTCAGACAGTAACAGTATTAAACAACGTGATATAAAGGTTCTCAGACAGTAACAGTATTAAACAACGTGATATAAAGGTTCTCAGACAGTAACAGTATTAAACAACGTGATATAAAGGTTCTCAGACAGTAACAGTATTAAACAACGTGATATAAAGGTTCTCAGACAGTAACAGTATTAAACAACGTGATATAAAGGTTCTCAGACAGTAACAGTATTAAACAACGTGATATAAAGGTTCTCAGACAGTAACAGTATTAAACAACGTGATATAAAGGTTCTCAGACAGTATTAAACAACGTGATATAAAGGTTCTCAGACAGTATTAAACAACGTGATATAAAGGTTCTCAGACAGTAACAGTATTAAACAACGTGATATAAAGGTTCTCAGACAGTATTAAACAACGTGATATAAAGGTTCTCAGACAGTATTAAACAACGTGATATAAAGGTTCTCAGACAGTATTAAACAACGTGATATAAAGGTTCTCAGACAGTAACAGTATTAAACAACGTGATATAAAGGTTCTCAGACAGTATTAAACAACGTGATATAAAGGTTCTCAGACAGTATTAAACAACGTGATATAAAGGTTCTCAGACAGTAACAGTATTAAACAACGTGATATAAAGGTTCTCAGACAGTAACAGTATTAAACAACGTGATATAAAGGTTCTCAGACAGTATTAAACAACGTGATATAAAGGTTCTCAGACAGTAACAGTATTAAACAACGTGATATAAAGGTTCTCAGACAGTAACAGTATTAAACAACGTGATATAAAGGTTCTCAGACAGTAACAGTATTAAACAACGTGATATAAAGGTTCTCAGACAGTATTAAACAACGTGATATAAAGGTTCTCAGACAGTATTAAACAACGTGATATAAAGGTTCTCAGACAGTATTAAACAACGTGATATAAAGGTTCTCAGACAGTATTAAACAACGTGATATAAAGGTTCTCAGACAGTAACAGTATTAAACAACGTGATATAAAGGTTCTCAGACAGTAACAGTATTAAACAACGTGATATAAAGGTTCTCAGACAGTAACAGTATTAAACAACGTGATATAAAGGTTCTCAGACAGTAACAGTATTAAACAACGTGATATAAAGGTTCTCAGACAGTATTAAACAACGTGATATAAAGGTTCTCAGACAGTATTAAACAACGTGATATAAAGGTTCTCAGACAGTAACAGTATTAAACAACGTGATATAAAGGTTCTCAGACAGTAACAGTATTAAACAATGTGATATAAAGGTTCTCAGACAGTATTAAACAATGTGATATAAAGGTTCTCAGACAGTAACAGTATTAAACAATGTGATATAAAGGTTCTCAGACAGTAACAGTATTAAACAATGTGATATAAAGGTTCTCAGACAGTAACAGTATTAAACAACGTGATATAAAGGTTCTCAGACAGTAACAGTATTAAACAACGTGATATAAAGGCTCTCAGACAGTAACAGTATTAAACAACGTGATATAAAGGTTCTCAGACAGTAACAGTATTAAACAACGTGATATAAAGGTTCTCAGACAGTAACAGTATTAAACAACGTGATATAAAGGTTCTCAGACAGTAACAGTATTAAACAACGTGATATAAAGGTTCTCAGACAGTATTAAACAATGTGATATAAAGGTTCTCAGACAGTATTAAACAACGTGATAAAGGTTCTCAGACAGTAACAGTATTAAACAACGTGATATAAAGGTTCTCAGACAGTAACAGTATTAAACAACGTGATATAAAGGTTCTCAGACAGTAACAGTATTAAACAATGTGATATAAAGGTTCTCAGACAGTATTAAACAACGTGATAAAGGTTCTCAGACAGTAACAGTATTAAACAATGTGATATAAAGGTTCTCAGACAGTAACAGTATTAAACAATGTGATATAAAGGTTCTCAGACAGTATTAAACAACGTGATAAAGGTTCTCAGACAGTAACAGTATTAAACAACGTGATATAAAGGTTCTCAGACAGTATTAAACAACGTGATATAAAGGTTCTCAGACAGTAACAGTATTAAACAACGTGATATAAAGGTTCTCAGACAGTATTAAACAACGTGATATAAAGGTTCTCAGACAGTAACAGTATTAAACAACGTGATATAAAGGTTCTCAGACAGTATTAAACAACGTGATATAAAGGTTCTCAGACAGTAACAGTATTAAACAACGTGATATAAAGGTTCTCAGACAGTAACAGTATTAAACAACGTGATATAAAGGTTCTCAGACAGTATTAAACAACGTGATATAAAGGTTCTCAGACAGTAACAGTATTAAACAACGTGATATAAAGGTTCTCAGACAGTAACAGTATTAAACAACGTGATATAAAGGTTCTCAGACAGTATTAAACAACGTGATATAAAGGTTCTCAGACAGTATTAAACAACGTGATATAAAGGTTCTCAGACAGTAACAGTATTAAACAACGTGATATAAAGGTTCTCAGACAGTAACAGTATTAAACAACGTGATATAAAGGTTCTCAGACAGTAACAGTATTAAACAACGTGATATAAAGGTTCTCAGACAGTATTAAACAACGTGATATAAAGGTTCTCAGACAGTAACAGTATTAAACAACGTGATATAAAGGCTCTCAGACAGTAACAGTATTAAACAACGTGATATAAAGGTTCTCAGACAGTAACAGTATTAAACAACGTGATATAAAGGTTCTCAGACAGTAACAGTGTTAAACAACATGATATAAAGGTTCTCAGACAGTATTAAACAACGTGATATAAAGGTTCTCAGACAGTAACAGTATTAAACAACGTGATATAAAGGTTCTCAGACAGTATTAAACAACGTGATATAAAGGTTCTCAGACAGTATTAAACAACGTGATATAAAGGTTCTCAGACAGTAACAGTGTTAAACAACGTGATATAAAGGCTCTCAGACAGTAACAGTATTAAACAACGTGATATAAAGGTTCTCAGACAGTAACAGTATTAAACAACGTGATATAAAGGTTCTCAGACAGTATTAAACAACGTGATATAAAGGTTCTCAGACAGTAACAGTATTAAACAACGTGATATAAAGGTTCTCAGACAGTATTAAACAACGTGATATAAAGGCTCTCAGACAGTAACAGTATTAAACAACGTGATATAAAGGTTCTCAGACAGTATTAAACAACGTGATATAAAGGTTCTCAGACAGTAACAGTATTAAACAACGTGATATAAAGGTTCTCAGACAGTAACAGTATTAAACAACGTGATATAAAGGTTCTCAGACAGTATTAAACAACGTGATATAAAGGTTCTCAGACAGTATTAAACAACGTGATATAAAGGTTCTCAGACAGTATTAAACAACGTGATATAAAGGTTCTCAGACAGTAACAGTATTAAACAACGTGATATAAAGGTTCTCAGACAGTATTAAACAACGTGATATAAAGGTTCTCAGACAGTAACAGTATTAAACAACGTGATATAAAGGTTCTCAGACAGTATTAAACAACGTGATATAAAGGTTCTCAGACAGTATTAAACAACGTGATATAAAGGTTCTCAGACAGTAACAGTATTAAACAACGTGATATAAAGGTTCTCAGACAGTAACAGTATTAAACAACGTGATATAAAGGTTCTCAGACAGTAACAGTATTAAACAACGTGATAAAGGTTCTCAGACAGTATTAAACAACGTGATATAAAGGTTCTCAGACAGTATTAAACAACGTGATATAAAGGTTCTCAGACAGTATTAAACAACGTGATATAAAGGTTCTCAGACAGTATTAAACAACGTGATATAAAGGTTCTCAGACAGTAACAGTATTAAACAACGTGATATAAAGGTTCTCAGACAGTAACAGTATTAAACAACGTGATAAAGGTTCTCAGACAGTATTAAACAACGTGATATAAAGGTTCTCAGACAGTAACAGTATTAAACAACGTGATATAAAGGTTCTCAGACAGTAACAGTATTAAACAACGTGATATAAAGGTTCTCAGACAGTAACAGTGTTAAACAACGTGATATAAAGGTTCTCAGACAGTAACAGTGTTAAACAACGTGATATAAAGGTTCTCAGACAGTAACAGTATTAAACAACGTGATATAAAGGTTCTCAGACAGTAACAGTATTAAACAACGTGATATAAAGGTTCTCAGACAGTAACAGTATTAAACAACGTGATATAAAGGTTCTCAGACAGTAACAGTATTAAACAACGTGATATAAAGGTTCTCAGACAGTAACAGTATTAAACAACGTGATATAAAGGTTCTCAGACAGTATTAAACAACGTGATATAAAGGTTCTCAGACAGTATTAAACAACGTGATATAAAGGTTCTCAGACAGTATTAAACAACGTGATATAAAGGTTCTCAGACAGTAACAGTATTAAACAACGTGATATAAAGGTTCTCAGACAGTAACAGTATTAAACAACGTGATATAAAGGTTCTCAGACAGTATTAAACAACGTGATATAAAGGTTCTCAGACAGTAACAGTATTAAACAACGTGATATAAAGGTTCTCAGACAGTAACAGTATTAAACAACGTGATATAAAGGTTCTCAGACAGTAACAGTATTAAACAACGTGATATAAAGGTTCTCAGACAGTATTAAACAACGTGATATAAAGGTTCTCAGACAGTAACAGTATTAAACAACGTGATATAAAGGCTCTCAGACGGTGTTAAACAACGTGATATAAAGGCTCTCAGACAGTAACAGTATTAAACAACGTGATATAAAGGCTCTCAGACAGTATTAAACAACGTGATATAAAGGTTCTCAGACAGTAACAGTATTAAACAACGTGATATAAAGGTTCTCAGACAGTAACAGTATTAAACAACGTGATATAAAGGTTCTCAGACAGTATTAAACAACGTGATATAAAGGTTCTCAGACAGTAACAGTATTAAACAACGTGATATAAAGGTTCTCAGACAGTATTAAACAACGTGATATAAAGGTTCTCAGACAGTATTAAACAACGTGATATAAAGGTTCTCAGACAGTATTAAACAACGTGATATAAAGGTTCTCAGACAGTATTAAACAACGTGATATAAAGGTTCTCAGACAGTAACAGTATTAAACAACGTGATATAAAGGTTCTCAGACAGTATTAAACAACGTGATATAAAGGTTCTCAGACAGTATTAAACAACGTGATATAAAGGTTCTCAGACAGTAACAGTATTAAACAACGTGATATAAAGGTTCTCAGACAGTAACAGTATTAAACAACGTGATATAAAGGTTCTCAGACAGTAACAGTATTAAACAACGTGATATAAAGGTTCTCAGACAGTAACAGTATTAAACAACGTGATATAAAGGTTCTCAGACAGTAACAGTATTAAACAACGTGATATAAAGGTTCTCAGACAGTAACAGTATTAAACAACGTGATATAAAGGTTCTCAGACAGTATTAAACAACGTGATATAAAGGTTCTCAGACAGTAACAGTATTAAACAACGTGATATAAAGGTTCTCAGACAGTATTAAACAACGTGATATAAAGGTTCTCAGACAGTAACAGTATTAAACAACGTGATATAAAGGTTCTCAGACAGTATTAAACAACGTGATATAAAGGTTCTCAGACAGTGTTAAACAACGTGATATAAAGGTTCTCAGACAGTAACAGTATTAAACAACGTGATATAAAGGCTCTCAGACAGTGTTAAACAACGTGATATAAAGGTTCTCAGACAGTAACAGTATTAAACAACGTGATATAAAGGTTCTCAGACAGTAACAGTATTAAACAACGTGATATAAAGGCTCTCAGACAGTATTAAACAACGTGATATAAAGGCTCTCAGACGGTGTTATTTCATCCCAGTAAACCAACGTGGAGCATCAGTCCTCTCCACTGGGTTGATAAACACAGCAGTGTTTACCTGCTTGCCTCGGGATTAACACACTAACAAGTTTAAATTCTGCCCACAGCTTTTGAAATGATTCAATTTTCCTAATCTTGTTTAGCTTTAGAGTACGTGGCTTTGAGGCATCGCCACAGCCTCTTTCAATCCTGCATCCTTTCAGTACATTTGCATATCTATATTTTAGCAGCAAATTCAAGACAGGCTCTGCTTCGGCCTGTAGAAAACCAGACTGAGCAACTTCCCCAGGTCAACCTGCAGGCTTAATATATGTTTGATGTGTCCAGATAACCACCTGTTTTCTACCGGCCAAGAAAAATGCTAAACTGCCTCTTGATCTTAATAGGATAGAAAGCTGCTCCCATCCTCAGAGCTAGAGACAGGACAGTGAGTTCATGTCTTCCAGCTGCATGATTTAGACCAGGCTTCTTGTTCAGGAAAACAGTCTAATAAGTATGTAAGTATGCGTTTGGTAATATAATATAGTTGTTTAGCATTAACATAGCTTTTTAGGCCTTTTCCTTATAGCTTGAACTTCCTTCAATCTGATAGAGACCTTTGTAGTCAAAGACATCTGGTTGTAGTCACACTGCTCACAGACGCAAAGAGGACAATTAGCTGCAACATTTAATGTGCGGTGATGTGAGAAGGAATTTCAGAGTGCTAAAAGGGCTTTTCCTTCTAAGTGGCCCCCAGTGGCTGAGGTGTTAACAGTCTGCATAGTGTGAAGCTTAGCGTATTGCCTACTGAGAATGAGCATGATGTTTAGAGTGTTGAATACCGGGAATGAGCATGATGTTCAGAGTGATGAATACTGAGAATGAGCATGATGTTTAGAGTGTTGAATACCGGGAATGAGCATGATGTTTAGAGTGATGAATACTGAGAATCAGCATGATGTTTAGAGTGATGAATACTGAGAATGATGTTTAGAGTGATGAATACTGAGAATGATATTTAGAGTGATGAATACTGAGAATCAGCATGATGTTTAGAGTGATGAATACTGAGAATCAGCATGATGTTTAGAGTGATAAATACTGGGAATGATGTTTAGAGTGATGAATACTGGGAATGATGTTTAGAGTGATGAATACTGGGAATGATGTTTAGAGTGTTGAATACTGGGAATGATGTTTAGAGTGATGAATACTGGGAATGATGTTTAGAGTGATGAATACTGGGAATGATGTTTAGAGTGTTGAATACTGGGAATGATGTTTAGAGTGATGAATACTGGGAATGATGTTTAGAGTGTTGAATACTGGGAATGATGTTTAGAGTGATGAATACTGGGAATGATGTTTAGAGTGTTGAATACTGGGAATGATGTTTAGAGTGATGAATACTGGGAATGATGTTTAGAGTGATGAATACTGGGAATGAGCATGATGTTTAGAGTGATGAATACTGAGAATGATGTTTAGAGTGTTGAATACTGGGAATGATGTTTAGAGTGATGAATACTGGGAATGATGTTTAGAGTGTTGAATACTGGGAATGAGCATGATGTTTAGAGTGTTGAATACCGGGAATGAGCATGATGTTTAGAGTGATGAATACTGAGAATGATGTTTAGAGTGATGAATACTGGGAATGATGTTTAGAGTGATGAATACTGGGAAGGAGCATGATGTTTAGAGTGATGAATACTGGGATTGAGCATGATGTTTAGAGTGATGAATACTGGGAATGATGTTTAGAGTGATGAATACTGGGAATGAGCATGATGTTTAGAGTGATGAATCCTGGGAAGGAGAATGATGTTTAGAGTGTTAAATACCGGGAAGGAGCATGATGTTTAGAGTGATGAATACTGGGATTGAGCATGATGTTTAGAGTGATGAATACTGAGAATGATGTTTAGAGTGATGAATACTGGGAATGATGTTTAGAGTGATGAATACTGGGAATGATGTTTAGAGTGATGAATACTGGGAATGATGTTTAGAGTGATGAATACTGGGAAGGAGCATGATGTTTAGAGTGATGAATACTGGGAATGATGTTTAGAGTGATGAATACTGGGAATGAGCATGATGTTTAGAGTGATGAATCCTGGGAAGGAGAATGATGTTTAGAGTGTTGAATACCGGGAAGGAGCATGATGTTTAGAGTGATGAATACTGGGATTGAGCATGATGTTTAGAGTGATGAATACTGGGAATGAGCATGATGTTTAGAGTGATGAATACTGGGAATGATGTTTAGAGTGATGAATACTGGGAATGATGTTTAGAGTGATGAATACTGGGAATCAGCATGATGTTTAGAGTGATGAATACTGGGAATGATGTTTAGAGTGATGAATACTGGGAATGATGTTTAGAGTGATGAATACTGGGAAGGAGCATGATGTTTAGAGTGATGAATACTGGGAATGATGTTTAGAGTGATGAATACTGGGAAGGAGCATGATGTTTAGAGTGATGAATACTGGGAATGATGTTTAGAGTGATGAATACCGGGAAGGAGAATGATGTTTAGAGTGATGAATACTGGGAATGATGTTTAGAGTGATGAATACTGGGAAGGAGCATGATGTTTAGAGTGATGAATACTGGGAATGATGTTTAGAGTGATGAATACTGGGAATGATGTTTAGAGTGATGAATACTGGGAATCAGCATGATGTTTAGAGTGATGAATACTGGGAATGATGTTTAGAGTGATGAATACTGGGAATGATGTTTAGAGTGATGAATACTGGGAATGAGCATGATGTTTAGAGTGATGAATCCTGGGAAGGAGAATGATGTTTAGAGTGTTGAATACCGGGAAGGAGCATGATGTTTAGAGTGATGAATACTGGGATTGAGCATGCTGTTTAGATTGATGAATACTGGGATTGAGCATGATGTTTAGAGTGATGAATACTGAGAATGATGTTTAGAGTGATGAATACTGAGAATCAGCATGATGTTTAGAGTGATGAATACTGAGAATGATGTTTAGAGTGCTGAATACTGGGATTGAGCATGATGTTTAGAGTGTTGAATACTGGGAATGATGTTTAGAGTGATGAATACTGGGATTGAGCATGATGTTTAGAGTGATGAATACTGGGATTGAGCATGATGTTTAGAGTGATGAATAATGAGAATCAGCATGATGTTTAGAGTGATGAATACTGGGATTGAGCATGATGTTTAGAGTGATGAATACTGGGATTGAGCATGATGTTTAGAGTGATGAATACTGAGAATGAGCATGATGTTTAGAGTGCTGAATACTGGGAATGATGTTTAGAGTGATGAATACTGAGAATCAGCATGATGTTTAGAGTGATGAATACTGGGAATCAGCATGATGTTTAGAGTGATGAATACTGGGAATGATGTTTAGAGTGATGAATACTGGGAATGATGTTTAGAGTGATGAATACTGAGAATCAGCATGATGTTTAGAGTGATGAATACTGGGAATGATGTTTAGAGTGCTGAATACTGAGAATGATGTTTAGAGTGCTGAATACTGAGAATGATGTTTAGAGTGATGAATACTGAGAATGAGCATGATGTTTAGAGTGATGAATACTGGGAATGATGTTTAGAGTGATGAATACTGAGAATCAGCATGATGTTTAGAGTGATGAATACTGGGAATGATGTTTAGAGTGCTGAATACTGAGAATGATGTTTAGAGTGCTGAATACTGAGAATGATGTTTAGAGTGATGAATACTGGGAATGAGCATGATGTTTAGAGTGATGAATCCTGGGAAGGAGAATGATGTTTAGAGTGTTGAATACCGGGAAGGAGCATGATGTTTAGAGTGATGAATACTGGGATTGAGCATGCTGTTTAGATTGATGAATACTGGGATTGAGCATGATGTTTAGAGTGATGAATACTGAGAATGATGTTTAGAGTGATGAATACTGAGAATCAGCATGATGTTTAGAGTGATGAATACTGAGAATGATGTTTAGAGTGCTGAATACTGGGATTGAGCATGATGTTTAGAGTGTTGAATACTGGGAATGATGTTTAGAGTGATGAATACTGGGATTGAGCATGATGTTTAGAGTGATGAATACTGGGATTGAGCATGATGTTTAGAGTGATGAATAATGAGAATCAGCATGATGTTTAGAGTGATGAATACTGGGATTGAGCATGATGTTTAGAGTGATGAATACTGGGATTGAGCATGATGTTTAGAGTGATGAATACTGAGAATGAGCATGATGTTTAGAGTGCTGAATACTGGGAATGATGTTTAGAGTGATGAATACTGGGAATGATGTTTAGAGTGATGAATACTGAGAATGATGTTGAGTGCTGAATACTGAGAATGATGTTTAGAGTGATGAATACTGAGAATGAGCATGATGTTTAGAGTGATGAATACTGGGAATGATGTTTAGAGTGATGAATACTGAGAATCAGCATGATGTTTAGAGTGATGAATACTGGGAATGATGTTTAGAGTGCTGAATACTGGGAATGATGTTTAGAGTGCTGAATACTGAGAATGATGTTTAGAGTGATGAATACTGGGAATGAGCATGATGTTTAGAGTGATGAATACTGGGAATGATGTTTAGAGTGATGAATACTGGGAATGATGTTTAGCGTGATGAATACTGGGAATGATGTTTAGAGTGATGAATACTGGGAATGATGTTTAGAGTGATGAATACTGAGAATGATGTTTAGAGTGATGAATACTGGGAATGATGTTTAGAGTGATGAATACTGGGAATGATGTTTAGCGTGATGAATACTGAGAATGATGTTTAGAGTGTTGAATACTGGGAATGATGTTTAGAGTGTTGAATACTGGGAATGATGTTTAGAGTGATGAATACTGGGAATGATGTTTAGAGTGTTGAATACTGGGAATGATGTTTAGAGTGATGAATACTGGGAATGATGTTTAGAGTGATGAATACTGGGAATGAGCATGATGTTTAGAGTGATGAATACTGAGAATGATGTTTAGAGTGTTGAATACTGGGAATGATGTTTAGAGTGATGAATACTGGGAATGAGCATGATGTTTAGAGTGTTGAATACTGGGAATGAGCATGATGTTTAGAGTGTTGAATACCGGGAATGAGCATGATGTTTAGAGTGATGAATACTGAGAATGATGTTTAGAGTGATGAATACTGGGAATGATGTTTAGAGTGATGAATACTGGGAAGGAGCATGATGTTTAGAGTGATGAATACTGGGATTGAGCATGATGTTTAGAGTTATGAATACTGGGAATGATGTTTAGAGTGATGAATACTGGGAATGAGCATGATGTTTAGAGTGATGAATACTGGGAATGAGCATGATGTTTAGAGTGATGAATCCTGGGAAGGAGAATGATGTTTAGAGTGTTGAATACCGGGAAGGAGCATGATGTTTAGAGTGATGAATACTGGGATTGAGCATGCTGTTTAGATTGATGAATACTGGGATTGAGCATGATGTTTAGAGTGATGAATACTGAGAATGATGTTTAGAGTGATGAATACTGAGAATCAGCATGATGTTTAGAGTGATGAATACTGAGAATGATGTTTAGAGTGCTGAATACTGGGATTGAGCATGATGTTTAGAGTGTTGAATACTGGGAATGATGTTTAGAGTGATGAATACTGGGATTGAGCATGATGTTTAGAGTGATGAATACTGGGATTGAGCATGATGTTTAGAGTGATGAATAATGAGAATCAGCATGATGTTTAGAGTGATGAATACTGGGATTGAGCATGATGTTTAGAGTGATGAATACTGGGATTGAGCATGATGTTTAGAGTGATGAATACTGAGAATGAGCATGATGTTTAGAGTGCTGAATACTGGGAATGATGTTTAGAGTGATGAATACTGGGAATGATGTTTAGAGTGATGAATACTGAGAATGATGTTGAGTGCTGAATACTGAGAATGATGTTTAGAGTGATGAATACTGAGAATGAGCATGATGTTTAGAGTGATGAATACTGGGAATGATGTTTAGAGTGATGAATACTGAGAATCAGCATGATGTTTAGAGTGATGAATACTGGGAATGATGTTTAGAGTGCTGAATACTGGGAATGATGTTTAGAGTGCTGAATACTGAGAATGATGTTTAGAGTGATGAATACTGGGAATGAGCATGATGTTTAGAGTGATGAATACTGGGAATGATGTTTAGAGTGATGAATACTGGGAATGATGTTTAGCGTGATGAATACTGGGAATGATGTTTAGAGTGATGAATACTGGGAATGATGTTTAGAGTGATGAATACTGAGAATGATGTTTAGAGTGATGAATACTGGGAATGATGTTTAGAGTGATGAATACTGGGAATGATGTTTAGCGTGATGAATACTGAGAATGATGTTTAGAGTGTTGAATACTGGGAATGATGTTTAGAGTGTTGAATACTGGGAATGATGTTTAGAGTGATGAATACTGGGAATGATGTTTAGAGTGTTGAATACTGGGAATGATGTTTAGAGTGATGAATACTGGGAATGATGTTTAGAGTGATGAATACTGGGAATGAGCATGATGTTTAGAGTGATGAATACTGAGAATGATGTTTAGAGTGTTGAATACTGGGAATGATGTTTAGAGTGATGAATACTGGGAATGAGCATGATGTTTAGAGTGTTGAATACTGGGAATGAGCATGATGTTTAGAGTGTTGAATACCGGGAATGAGCATGATGTTTAGAGTGATGAATACTGAGAATGATGTTTAGAGTGATGAATACTGGGAATGATGTTTAGAGTGATGAATACTGGGAAGGAGCATGATGTTTAGAGTGATGAATACTGGGATTGAGCATGATGTTTAGAGTTATGAATACTGGGAATGATGTTTAGAGTGATGAATACTGGGAATGAGCATGATGTTTAGAGTGATGAATCCTGGGAAGGAGAATGATGTTTAGAGTGTTGAATACCGGGAAGGAGTATGATGTTTAGAGTGATGAATACTGGGATTGAGCATGATGTTTAGAGTGATGAATACTGAGAATGATGTTTAGAGTGATGAATACTGGGAATGATGTTTAGAGTGATGAATACTGGGAATGATGTTTAGAGTGATGAATACTGGGAATGATGTTTAGAGTGATGAATACTGGGAAGGAGCATGATGTTTAGAGTGATGAATACTGGGAATGATGTTTAGAGTGATGAATACTGGGAATGAGCATGATGTTTAGAGTGATGAATCCTGGGAAGGAGAATGATGTTTAGAGTGTTGAATACCGGGAAGGAGCATGATGTTTAGAGTGATGAATACTGGGATTGAGTATGATGTTTAGAGTGATGAATACTGAGAATGATGTTTAGAGTGTTGAATACTGGGAATGATGTTTAGAGTGATGAATACTGGGAATGAGCATGATGTTTAGAGTGTTGAATACTGGGAATGAGCATGATGTTTAGAGTGTTGAATACCGGGAATGAGCATGATGTTTAGAGTGATGAATACTGAGAATGATGTTTAGAGTGATGAATACTGGGAATGATGTTTAGAGTGATGAATACTGGGAAGGAGCATGATGTTTAGAGTGATGAATACTGGGAAGGAGCATGATGTTTAGAGTGATGAATACTGGGAATTATGTTTAGAGTGATGAATACTGGGAATGAGCATGATGTTTAGAGTGATGAATCCTGGGAAGGAGAATGATGTTTAGAGTGTTGAATACCGGGAAGGAGCATGATGTTTAGAGTGATGAATACTGGGATTGAGCATGATGTTTAGAGTGATGAATACTGAGAATGATGTTTAGAGTGATGAATACTGGGAATGATGTTTAGAGTGATGAATACTGGGAATGATGTTTAGAGTGATGAATACTGGGAATGATGTTTAGAGTGATGAATACTGGGAAGGAGCATGATGTTTAGAGTGATGAATACTGGGAATGATGTTTAGAGTGATGAATACTGGGAATGAGCATGATGTTTAGAGTGATGAATCCTGGGAAGGAGAATGATGTTTAGAGTGTTGAATACCGGGAAGGAGCATGATGTTTAGAGTGATGAATACTGGGATTGAGCATGATGTTTAGAGTGATGAATACTGGGAATGAGCATGATGTTTAGAGTGATGAATACTGGGAATGATGTTTAGAGTGATGAATACTGGGAATGATGTTTAGAGTGATGAATACTGGGAATCAGCATGATGTTTAGAGTGATGAATACTGGGAATGATGTTTAGAGTGATGAATACTGGGAATGATGTTTAGAGTGATGAATACTGGGAATGATGTTTAGAGTGATGAATACTGGGAAGGAGCATGATGTTTAGAGTGATGAATACTGGGAATGATGTTTAGAGTGATGAATACTGGGAAGGAGCATGATGTTTAGAGTGATGAATACTGGGAATGATGTTTAGAGTGATGAATACTGGGAATCAGCATGATGTTTAGAGTGATGAATACTGGGAATGATGTTTAGAGTGATGAATACTGGGAATGATGTTTAGAGTGATGAATACTGGGAATGAGCATGATGTTTAGAGTGATGAATCCTGGGAAGGAGAATGATGTTTAGAGTGTTGAATACCGGGAAGGAGCATGATGTTTAGAGTGATGAATACTGGGATTGAGCATGCTGTTTAGATTGATGAATACTGGGATTGAGCATGATGTTTAGAGTGATGAATACTGAGAATGATGTTTAGAGTGATGAATACTGAGAATCAGCATGATGTTTAGAGTGATGAATACTGGGATTGAGCATGATGTTTAGAGTGATGAATACTGGGATTGAGCATGATGTTTAGAGTGATGAATAATGAGAATCAGCATGATGTTTAGAGTGATGAATACTGGGATTGAGCATGATGTTTAGAGTGATGAATACTGGGATTGAGCATGATGTTTAGAGTGATGAATACTGAGAATGAGCATGATGTTTAGAGTGCTGAATACTGGGAATGATGTTTAGAGTGATGAATACTGGGAATGATGTTTAGAGTGATGAATACTGAGAATGATGTTTAGAGTGCTGAATACTGAGAATGATGTTTAGAGTGATGAATACTGAGAATGAGCATGATGTTTAGAGTGATGAATACTGGGAATGATGTTTAGAGTGCTGAATACTGGGATTGAGCATGATGTTTAGAGTGTTGAATACTGGGAATGATGTTTAGAGTGATGAATACTGGGATTGAGCATGATGTTTAGAGTGATGAATACTGGGATTGAGCATGATGTTTAGAGTGATGAATAATGAGAATCAGCATGATGTTTAGAGTGATGAATACTGGGATTGAGCATGATGTTTAGAGTGATGAATACTGGGATTGAGCATGATGTTTAGAGTGATGAATACTGAGAATGAGCATGATGTTTAGAGTGCTGAATACTGGGAATGATGTTTAGAGTGATGAATACTGGGAATGATGTTTAGAGTGATGAATACTGAGAATGATGTTTAGAGTGCTGAATACTGAGAATGATGTTTAGAGTGATGAATACTGAGAATGAGCATGATGTTTAGAGTGATGAATACTGGGAATGATGTTTAGAGTGATGAATACTGGGAAGGAGCATGATGTTTAGAGTGATGAATACTGGGAATGATGTTTAGAGTGATGAATACTGGGAATCAGCATGATGTTTAGAGTGATGAATACTGGGAATGATGTTTAGAGTGATGAATACTGGGAATGATGTTTAGAGTGTTGAATACTGGGAATGATGTTTAGAGTGATGAATACTGGGAATGATGTTTAGAGTGATGAATACTGGGAATGAGCATGATGTTTAGAGTGATGAATACTGAGAATGATGTTTAGAGTGTTGAATACTGGGAATGATGTTTAGAGTGATGAATACTGGGAAGGAGCATGATGTTTAGAGTGATGAATACTGGGATTGAGCATGATGTTTAGAGTGATGAATACTGAGAATGATGTTTAGAGTGATGAATACTGGGAATGATGTTTAGAGTGATGAATACTGGGAATGATGTTTAGAGTGATGAATACTGGGAATGATGTTTAGAGTGATGAATACTGGGAAGGAGCATGATGTTTAGAGTGATGAATACTGGGAATGATGTTTAGAGTGATGAATACTGGGAAGGAGCATGATGTTTAGAGTGATGAATACTGGGAAGGAGAATGATGTTTAGAGTGATGAATACTGGGAATGATGTTTAGAGTGATGAATACTGGGAATGATGTTTAGAGTGATGAATACTGGGAATCAGCATGATGTTTAGAGTGATGAATACTGGGAATGATGTTTAGAGTGATGAATACTGGGAATGATGTTTAGAGTGATGAATACTGGGAAGGAGCATGATGTTTAGAGTGATGAATACTGGGAATGAGCATGATGTTTAGAGTGATGAATACTGGGAATGATGTTTAGAGTGATGAATACTGGGAATGATGTTTAGAGTGATGAATACTGGGAAGGAGCATGATGTTTAGAGTGATGAATACTGGGAATGATGTTTAGAGTGATGAATACTGGGAAGGAGCATGATGTTTAGAGTGATGAATACTGGGAATGATGTTTAGAGTGATGAATACCGGGAAGGAGAATGATGTTTAGAGTGATGAATACTGGGAATGATGTTTAGAGTGATGAATACTGTCGAAGGAGCATGATGTTTAGAGTGATGAATACTGGGAATGATGTTTAGAGTGATGAATACTGGGAATGATGTTTAGAGTGATGAATACTGGGAATCAGCATGATGTTTAGAGTGATGAATACTGGGAATGATGTTTAGAGTGATGAATACTGGGAATGATGTTTAGAGTGATGAATACTGGGAATGAGCATGATGTTTAGAGTGATGAATACTGAGAATGATGTTTAGAGTGTTGAATACTGGGAATGATGTTTAGAGTGATGAATACTGGGAATGAGCATGATGTTTAGAGTGATGAATCCTGGGAAGGAGAATGATGTTTAGAGTGTTGAATACCGGGAAGGAGCATGATGTTTAGAGTGATGAATACTGGGATTGAGCATGATGTTTAGAGTGATGAATACCGGGAATGAGCATGATGTTTAGAGTGATGAATACTGAGAATGATGTTTAGAGTGATGAATACTGGGAATGATGTTTAGAGTGATGAATACTGGGAAGGAGCATGATGTTTAGAGTGATGAATCCTGGGAAGGAGAATGATGTTTAGAGTGTTGAATACCGGGAAGGAGCATGATGTTTAGAGTGATGAATACTGGGATTGAGCATGATGTTTAGAGTGATGAATACTGAGAATGATGTTTAGAGTGATGAATACTGGGAATGATGTTTAGAGTGATGAATACTGGGAATGATGTTTAGAGTGATGAATACTGGGAAGGAGCATGATGTTTAGAGTGATGAATACTGGGAATGATGTTTAGAGTGATGAATACTGGGAAGGAGCATGATGTTTAGAGTGATGAATACTGGGAAGGAGCATGATGTTTAGAGTGATGAATACTGGGATTGAGCATGATGTTTAGAGTGATGAATACCGGGAATGAGCATGATGTTTAGAGTGATGAATACTGAGAATGATGTTTAGAGTGATGAATACTGGGAATGATGTTTAGAGTGATGAATACTGGGAAGGAGCATGATGTTTAGAGTGATGAATCCTGGGAAGGAGAATGATGTTTAGAGTGTTGAATACCGGGAAGGAGCATGATGTTTAGAGTGATGAATACTGGGATTGAGCATGATGTTTAGAGTGATGAATACTGAGAATGATGTTTAGAGTGATGAATACTGGGAATGATGTTTAGAGTGATGAATACTGGGAATGATGTTTAGAGTGATGAATACTGGGAAGGAGCATGATGTTTAGAGTGATGAATACTGGGAATGATGTTTAGAGTGATGAATACTGGGAAGGAGCATGATGTTTAGAGTGATGAATACTGGGAAGGAGAATGATGTTTAGAGTGATGAATACTGGGAAGGAGAATGATGTTTAGAGTGTTGAATACCGGGAAGGAGCATGATATTTAGAGTGATGAATACTGGGAATGAGCATGATGTTTAGAGTGATGAATACTGGGAATGATGTTTAGAGTGATGAATACTGGGAATGATGTTTAGAGTGATGAATACTGGGAATCAGCATGATGTTTAGAGTGATGAATACTGGGAATGATGTTTAGAGTGATGAATACTGGGAATGATGTTTAGAGTGATGAATACTGGGAAGGAGCATGATGTTTAGAGTGATGAATACTGGGAATGATGTTTAGAGTGATGAATACTGGGAAGGAGCATGATGTTTAGAGTGATGAATACTGGGAATGATGTTTAGAGTGATGAATACCGGGAAGGAGAATGATGTTTAGAGTGATGAATACTGGGAATGATGTTTAGAGTGATGAATACTGTCGAAGGAGCATGATGTTTAGAGTGACGAATACTGGGAATGATGTTTAGAGTGATGAATACTGGGAATGATGTTTAGAGTGATGAATACTGGGAATCAGCATGATGTTTAGAGTGATGAATACTGGGAATGATGTTTAGAGTGATGAATACTGGGAATGATGTTTAGAGTGATGAATACTGGGAATGAGCATGATGTTTAGAGTGATGAATCCTGGGAAGGAGCATGATGTTTAGAGTGTTGAATACCGGGAAGGAGCATGATGTTTAGAGTGATGAATACTGGGATTGAGCATGATGTTTAGATTGATGAATACTGGGATTGAGCATGATGTTTAGAGTGATGAATACTGAGAATGATGTTTAGAGTGATGAATACTGAGAATCAGCATGATGTTTAGAGTGATGAATACTGAGAATGATGTTTAGAGTGCTGAATACTGGGATTGAGCATGATGTTTAGAGTGACGAATACTGGGAATGATGTTTAGAGTGTTGAATACTGGGAATGATGTTTAGAGTGATGAATACTGGGATTGAGCATGATGTTTAGAGTGATGAATACTGGGATTGAGCATGATGTTTAGAGTGATGAATAATGAGAATCAGCATGATGTTTAGAGTGATGAATACTGGGATTGAGCATGATGTTTAGAGTGATGAATACTGGGATTGAGCATGATGTTTAGAGTGATGAATACTGAGAATGAGCATGATGTTTAGAGTGATGAATACTGGGAATGATGTTTAGCGTGATGAATACTGGGAATGATGTTTAGAGTGATGAATACTGGGAATGATGTTTAGAGTGATGAATACTGAGAATCAGCATGATGTTTAGAGTGATGAATACTGGGAATGATGTTTAGCGTGATGAATACTGGGAATGATGTTTAGAGTGATGAATACTGGGAATGATGTTTAGAGTGATGAATACTGAGAATGATGTTTAGAGTGTTGAATACTGGGAATGATGTTTAGAGTGATGAATACTGGGAATGATGTTTAGAGTGATGAATACTGAGAATGATGTTTAGAGTGATGAATACTGAGAATGATGTTTAGAGTGATGAATACTGGGAATCAGCATGATGTTTAGAGTGATGAATACTGGGAATGAGAATGATGTTTAGAGTGATGAATACTGAGAATGATGTTTAGAGTGATGAATACTGAGAATGATGTTTAGAGTGATGAATACTGGGAATCAGCATGATGTTTAGAGTGATGAATACTGGGAATCAGCATGATGTTTAGAGTGATGAATACTGGGAATGAGCATGATGTTTAGAGTGATGAATACTGGGATTGAGCATGATGTTTAGAGTGATGATATTTACATTACATTTAAGTCATTTAGCAGACGCTCTTATCCAGAGCGACTTACAAATTGGTGCATTCACCTTATGACATCCAGTGGAACAGTCACTTTACAATAGTGCATCTAAATCTTAAAGGGGGGGGTGAGAGGGATTACTTATCCTATCCTAGGTATTCCTTAAAGAGGTGGGGTTTCAGGTGTCTCCGGAAGGTGGTGATTGACTCCGCTGTCCTGGCGTCGTGAGGGAGTTTGTTCCACCATTGGGGGGCCAGAGCAGCGAACAGTTTTGACTGGGCTGAGCGGGAGCTGTACTTCCTCAGTGGTAGGGAGGCGAGGTGGATGAACGCAGTGCCCTTGTTTGGGTGTAGGGCCTGATCAGAGCCTGGAGGTACTGAGGTGCCGTTCCCCTCACAGCTCCGTAGGCAAGCTCCATGGTCTTGTAGCGGATGCAAGCTTCAACTGGAAGCCAGTGGAAAGAACGGAGGAGCGGGGTGACGTGAGAGAACTTGGGAAGGTTGAACACCAGACGGGCTGCGGCGTTCTGGATGAGTTGAAGGGGTTTAATGGCACAGGCAGGGAGCCCAGCCAACAGCGAGTTGCAGTAATCCAGACGGGAGATGACAGGTGCCTGGATTAGGACCTGCGCCGCTTCCTGTGTGAGGCAGGGTCGTACTCTGCGGATGTTGTAGAGCATGAACCTACAGGAACGGGCCACCGCCTTGATGTTGGTTGAGAACGACAGGGTGTTGTCCAGGATCACGCCAAGGTTCTTAGCGCTCTGGGAGGAGGACACAATGGAGTTGTCAACCGTGATGGCGAGATCATGGAACGGGCAGTCCTTCCCCGGGAGGAAGAGCAGCTCCGTCTTGCCGAGGTTCAGCTTGAGGTGGTGATCCGTCATCCACACTGATATGTCTGCCAGACATGCAGAGATGCGATTCGCCACCTGGTCATCAGAAGGGGGAAAGGAGAAGATTAATTGTGTGTCGTCTGCATAGCAATGATAGGAGAGACCATGTGAGGTTATGACAGAGCCAAGTGACTTGGTGTATAGCGAGAATAGGAGAGGGCCTAGAACAGAGCCCTGGGGGACACCAGTGGTGAGAGCGCGTAGTGAGGAGACAGATTCTCGCCACGCCACCTGGTAGGAGCGACCTGTCAGGTAGGACGCAATCCAAGCGCGGGCCGCGCCGGAGATGCCCAACTCGGAGAGGGTGGAGAGGAGGATCTGATGGTTCACAGTATCGAAGGCAGCCGATAGATCTAGAAGGATGAGAGCAGAGGAGAGAGAGTTAGCTTTAGCAGTGCGGAGCGCCTCCGTGATACAGAGGAGAGCAGTCTCAGTTGAATGATGAATACTGGGAATCAGCATGATGTTTAGAGTGATGAATACTGGGAATCAGCATGATGTTTAGAGTGATGAATACTGAGAATGATGTTTAGAGTGATGAATACTGGGAATGATGTTTAGAGTGATGAATACTGGGAATGAGAATGATGTTTAGAGTGATGAATACTGAGAATGATGTTTAGAGTGATGAATACTGGGAATGATGTTTAGAGTGATGAATACTGGGAATCAGCATGATGTTTAGAGTGATGAATACTGGGAATGAGCATGATGTTTAGAGTGATGAATACTGGGAATGATATTTAGAGTGATGAATACTGGGAATGATGTTTAGAGTGATGAATACTGGGAATGATGTTTAGAGTGATGAATACTGGGAATGATGTTTAGAGTGATGAATACTGGGAATGATGTTTAGAGTGATGAATACTGGGAATGATGTTTAGAGTGATGAATACTGAGAATGATGTTTAGAGCGATGAATACTGAGAATGATGTTTAGAGTGTTGAATACTGGGAATGATGTTTAGAGTGATGAATACTGGGAATGATGTTTAGAGTGATGAATACTGGGAATCAGCATGATGTTTAGAGTGATGAATACTGGGAATGATGTTTAGAGTGATGAATACTGGGAATGATGTTTAGAGTGATGAATACTGGGAATGACCATGATGTTTAGAGTGATGAATACTGAGAATGATGTTTAGAGTGTTGAATACTGGGAATGATGTTTAGAGTGATGAATACTGGGATTGAGCATGATGTTTAGAGTGATGAATACTGAGAATGAGCATGATGTTTAGAGTGATGAATACTGAGAATGATGTTTAGAGTGTTGAATACTGGGAATGATGTTTAGAGTGATGAATACTGGGAATGATGTTTAGAGTGATGAATACTGAGAATGAGCATGATGTTTAGAGTGATGAATACTGAGAATGATGTTTAGAGTGTTGAATACTGGGAATGATGTTTAGAGTGATGAATACTGTGAATGATGTTTAGAGTGATGAATACTGGGAAGGAGCATGATGTTTAGAGTGATGAATACTGAGAATGATGTTTAGAGTGATGAATACTGGGAATGATGTTTAGAGTGATGAATACTGAGAATGATGTTTAGAGTGATGAATACTGGGATTGAGCATGATGTTTAGAGTGATGAATACTGGGAATCAGCAAGATGTTTAGAGTGCTCAGCACATGTGGGAACTCCATCAAGACTGTTGGAAAAGTAATCCAGGTGAAGATGGTTGAGAGAATGCCATGTGTGCTCAAGCTGTCAACAAGGCAAAGTATGGCAACGTTGAAGAATCTAAAATATATAATATATTTTTTCATTTGTTGAATACTTTTTTGGTTTCTACATGATTCCATATGTGTTATTTCATAGTTTTTATGTCTTCACTATTAATCTACAATGTGGAAAATAGTACGAATAAAGAAAAACCCTTGAATGAGTAGGTGTGTCCAAACTTTTTAGTGTAGGTCTAAAATGTCTAAAATGTAAAAACCCTTCCTTACCTCAGGATAAATCACCAGGCTGGAAACCTTCCTTACCTCAGGACAAATCAACAGGCTGAAAACCTTCTTTACCTCAGGATAAATCAGCAGGCTGGAAACCTTCCTTACCTCAGGACAAATCAACAGGCTGAAAACCTTCTTTACCTCAGGATAAATCAACAGGCTGAAAACCCTCCTTACCTCAGGACAAATCAACAGGCTGAAAACCTTCCTTACCGCAGGACAAATCAACAGGCTGAAAACCTTCCTTACCGCAGGACAAATCAACAGGCTGAAAACCTTCCTTACCTCAGGACAAATCAACAGGCTGAAAACCCTCCTTACCTCAGGACAAATCAACAGGCTGAAAACCCTCCTTACCTCAGGACAAATCAACAGGCTGAAAACCTTCCTTACTGGAGGATAAATCACCTGGTTAAAAGGAACACTGTTTCTGTATAAATCACCTGGTTAAAAGGAACACTGTTTCTGTATAAATCACCTGGTTAAAAGGAACACTCTGTTTCTGTATAAATCACCTGGTTAAAAGGAACACTCTGTTTCTGTATAAATCACCTGGTTAAAAGGAACACTCTGTTTCTGTATAAATCACCTGGTTAAAAGGAACACTCTGTTTCTGTATAAATCACCTGGTTAAAAGGAACACTCTGTTTCTGTATAAATCACCTGGTTAAAAGGAACACTCTGTTTCTGTATAAATCACCTGGTTAAAAGGAACACTGTTTCTGTCTAAATCACCTGGTTAAAAGGAACACTCTGTTTCTGTCTAAATCACCTGGTTAAAAGGAACACTCTGTTTCTGTCTAAATCACCTGGTTAAAAGGAACACTCTGTTTCTGTCTAAATCACCTGGTTAAAGGAACACTCTGTTTCTGTATAAATCACCTGGTTAAAAGGAACACTCTGTTTCTGTCTAAATCACCTGGTTAAAAGGAACACTCTGTTTCTGTAGATTTATTGACGGGACAAACAAACAACAGGCTTTATGTTTCAGCAGGAACCTCCTCCATCAGAGTATGACATTATGTTGGAAAACAGTAGAGCTCAACATATCTAAAAACAGAGAAAGTCATATTGTAGGATTTCAATGAACGCATTAAAATAGTACATTTACATAAGTTTTTTATTATTTTTTTACTAAGGTGAAAAGCACCATAAATGACACATAGACAAACAGTATGTGTTGAAGCTCTCAGATCCTGACCTGCTTTAAGACAACGCAGCTCTTTCAACCCTCGTCTTCACTATGGAAACATATCGCTGAACATGAATATGGTTTCAGAGGCTTGAAATATAAGAAGCAGAAATTCATCTTTTTAATCATGAAAGACCATCTTGATATGACCGCGTGTGGACGGCTCACTGTGAATCCAGTTAAAATGTTAAAAAGGAAGTGACATCTGTCCTCTGGTGCCGGTAGATGTAGGTGATAAAACAAAATGTCAGCAGAAAATACTGAAGCCGTATGTCAGCATGACTGTCTGACAGATGGGGGGCGGGAAGTAGGAACGTTCTATCATGTCCAACAAGGTGTTCTTTTTGAGATTTAAAGATCACTGCACAACTTTCAACGTGTTAGTCACTTTCTCTCTGCCGGGAACTATCATGGGCTTCACAAGAACTTTATCGGCTCGGCGCGGGAAGAGAAGTCCATACCCATTTATCTTAGCCAGGTTCCCTTCAAAGCCAACAAATAAATTACAGTGTACATTTGATACAAATTGATTTCTTAACTCCAATAACAATGTTGTCCTCGCGGTCAGGCCATGTGTCACTCACTGGCTGGGCAGACTGAAAGGCTCAATCTGTCTGTTGATAGAAACAGGCCTGACACATCTCCACCAGCCAATGCTAATCATCCAGGCTGGCCTGGGCCTTTGTGGGCCGCCCGTGATAAGAGAAATCACTTTCCCTCCTGTCAGACGAGAAAGAGAGAGGAGAGAGAGAGAGAGAGAGGGGGGGAGAGAGTAGCGAGAGGGGGAGAGTGAGAGGAGAGAGCGGGGGGGGAGTGAGAGAGAGAGAGAGAGAGAGAGAGAGAGAGAGAGAGAGAGAGAGAGATAGAGAGAGAGAGAGAGAGAAAGAGAGGGGAGAGAGAGAGAGAGAGAAAGAGAGGCAGAGGGGAGAGGGGCAGGGAGAGAGAGAGGAGAGATATAGAGCAGAGAGAGAGAGAGAGAGGTGAGGGGAGAAGAGGGGGAGAGAGAGACGGGGGAGGCAGGACAGATCTGAGTCTGGAGGAAACTAGGCCTATGGATGGAGCTTCTGTTTGCTGTCCTACTACTGTTGTTATTGTGTGTCACTACAGAGAGAAAAACTGTCAGAGAGAGAAGAATGGTCAGAGAGAGGAGAGAACACTACCGAGAGAAGAACTGTCAGGAAGAGAAGAGAGAACACTACAGAGAGAGAAGAACTGTCAGGAAGAGAAGAGAGAACACTACAGAGAGAAGAACTGTCAGGAAGAGAAGGGAGAACACTACAGAGAGAAGAACTGTCAGAGAGAGGAGAGAGAACACTACAGAGAGAGAAGAACTGTCAGAGAGAGAAGAGAGAACACTACAGAGAGAAGAACTGTCAGGAAGAGAAGGGAGAACACTACAGAGAGAGAAGAGAGAACACTACAGAGAGAAGAACTGTCAGAGAGAGAAGAGAGAACACTACAGAGAGAAGAACTGTCAGAGAGAGAAGAGAGAACACTACAGAGAGAAGAACTGTCAGAGAGAGAAGAGAGAACACTACAGAGAGAAGAACTGTCAGAGAGAGAAGAGAGAACACTACAGAGAGAAGAACTGTCAGAGGGAGAAGAGAGAACACTACAGAGAGAACACTACAGAGAGAGAAGAACTGTCAGGAAGAGAAGAGAGAACACTACAGAGAGAGAAGAACTGTCAGGAAGAGAAGAGAGAACACTACAGAGAGAAGAGAGAACACTACAGAGAGAAGAGAGAACACTACAGAGAGAAGAGAGAACACTACAGAGAGAAGAGAGAACACTACAGAGAGAAGAGAGAACACTACAGAGAGAGAAGAACTGTCAGGAAGAGAAGAGAGAACACTACATAGAGAAGAACTGTCAGGAAGAGAAGAGAGAACACTACAGAGAGAAGAACTGTCAGGAAGAGAAGAGAGAACACTACAGAGAGAAGAACTGTCAGGAAGAGAAGGGAGAACACTACAGAGAGAGAAGAACTGTCAGAGAGAGAAGAGAGAACACTACAGAGAGAGAAGAACTGTCAGAGAGAGAAGAGAGAACACTACAGAGAGAGAAGAACTGTCAGAGAGAGAAGAGAGAACACTACAGAGAGAGAAGAACTGTCAGAGAGAGAAGAGAGAACACTACAGAGAGAGAACTGTCAGAGAGAGAAGAGAGAACACTACAGAGAGAAGAACTGTCAGAGAGAGAAGAGAGAACACTACAGAGAGAGAAGAACTGTCAGAGAGAGAAGAGAGAACACTACAGAGAGAGAAGAACTGTCAGAGAGAGAAGAACTGTCAGAGAGAGAAGAACTGTCAGGAAGAGAAGGGAGAACACTACAGCGAGAGAAGAACTGTCAGAGAGAGAAGAGAGAACACTACAGAGAGAGAAGAACTGTCAGAGAGAGAAGAGAGAACACTACAGAGAGAAGAACTGTCAGAGAGAGAAGAGAGAACACTACAGAGAGAGAAGAACTGTCAGAGAGAGAAGAGAGAACACTACAGAGAGAAGAACTGTCAGAGAGAGAAGAGAGAACACTACAGAGAGAACACTACAGAGAGTGAAGAGAGAACACTACAGAGAGAACACTACAGAGAGAGAAGAACTGTCAGAGAGAGAAGAGAGAACACTACAGAGAGAAGAACTGTCAGGAAGAGAAGGGAGAACACTACAGAGAGAGAAGAACTGTCAGAGAGTGAAGAGAGAACACTACAGAGAGAAGAACTGTCAGAGAGAGAAGAGAGAACACTACAGAGAGAAGAACTGTCAGAGAGAGAAGAGAGAACACTACAGAGAGAAGAACTGTCAGAGAGAGAAGAGAGAACACTACAGAGAGAAGAACTGTCAGAGAGAGAAGAGAGAACACTACAGAGAGAGAAGAACTGTCAGAGAGAGAAGAGAGAACACTACAGAGAGAAGAACTGTCAGAGAGAGAAGAGAGAATACTACAGAGAGAAGAACTGTCAGAGAGAGAAGAGAGAACACTACAGAGAGAACACTACAGAGAGAGAAGAACTGTCAGGAAGAGAAGGGAGAACACTACAGAGAGAGAAGAACTGTCAGAGAGTGAAGAGAGAACACTACAGAGAGAAGAACTGTCAGAGAGAGAAGAGAGAACACTACAGAGAGAACACTACAGAGAGAAGAACTGTCAGAGAGAGAAGAGAGAACACTAAATCAAATCAAATCAAACTGTCAAAATCAAATTGTGAAGAGAGAACACTACAGAGAGAACTGTCAGAGAGAGAGAAGAGAGAACACTACAGAGAGAAGAACTGTCAGAGAGAGAAGAGAGAACACTACAGAGAGAAGAACTGTCAGAGAGAGAAGAGAGAACACTACAGAGAGAGAAGAACTGTCAGAGAGAGAAGAGAGAACACTACAGAGAGAAGAACTGTCAGAGAGAGAAGAGAGAACACTACAGAGAGAAGAACTGTCAGAGAGAGAAGAGAGAACACTACAGAGAGAACACTACAGAGAGAGAAGAACTGTCAGGAAGAGAAGGGAGAACACTACAGAGAGAGAAGAACTGTCAGAGAGTGAAGAGAGAACACTACAGAGAGAAGAACTGTCAGAGAGAGAAGAGAGAACACTACAGAGAGAACACTACAGAGAGAAGAACTGTCAGAGAGAGAAGAGAGAACACTAAATCAAATCAAATCAAACTGTCAAAATCAAACTGTGAAGAGAGAACACTACAGAGAGAACTGTCAGAGAGAGAGAAGAGAGAACACTACAGAGAGAACTGTCAGAGAGAACACTACAGAGAGAACTGTCAGAGAGAGAAGAGAGAACACTACAGAGATAACTGTCAGAGAGAGAAGAGAGAACACTACAGAGAGAAGAACTGTCAGAGAGAGAAGAGAGAACACTACAGAGAGAACACTACAGAGAGAAGAACTGTCAGGAAGAGAAGAGAGAACACTACAGAGAGAACACTACAGAGAGAAGAACTGTCAGAGAGAGAAGAGAGAACACTACAGAGAGAAGAACTGTCAGAGAGAGAAGAGAGAACACTACAGAGAGAAGAACTGTCAGAGAGAGAAGAGAGAACACTACAGAGAGAAGAACTGTCAGAGAGAGAAGAGAGAACACTACAGAGAGAACACTACAGAGATAAGAACTGTCAGAGAGAGAAGAGAGAACACTACAGAGAGAACTGTCAGAGAGAGAGAAGAGAGAACACTACAGAGAGAACTGTCAGAGAGAGAAGAGAGAACACTACAGAGAGAACTGTCAGAGAGAGAAGAGAGAACACTACAGAGAGAACTGTCAGAGAGAGAAGAGAGAACACTACAGAGAGAAGAACTGTCAGAGAGAGAAGAGAGAACACTACAGAGAGAACACTACAGAGAGAAGAACTGTCAGGAAGAGAAGAGAGAACACTACAGAGAGAGGAGAAAACACTATGGAGAGAAGGGAGAACACTACAGAGAGAGGAGATATATTGACTGGTTGATTCACAGTGGTGTACTTAAGTAACAATACTTTAAAGTACTACTTAAGTCGTTTTTTGAGGGTATTTGTACTTCACTTTACTCTTTATATTTTTTACTGCTTTTACTTCACTACATTTCTAAATAAAATAATGTACTTTTTACTCCATACATTTTCCCTGACACCCAAAAATAATTGTAACATTTCGAATGCTTAGCAGGACACGAAAATTGTTAAGGAATTTGAAATTATTTGTATTTTTACTTTTGATACCTAAATATATCTAAAACCAACTACATTTGGAGTTTTAATAAAGTATAATTTTACTGAGTGACTTTCACTTTTACTTGAGTCATTTTCTTTTAAGCTATATTTCCTTTTACTCAAGTTTGACAACTGGGTGTTTTTTTCACTGCTGTTGATTCATCCTCGGCTCTCTGTGGTGGAGCTGTAGAGAAGCCCATTGAATATCTGGAGCCGATCTTATCAGACCAGAGAAATGAGCTATTGGCAGGATGCTGAGTGTTCTCCCAGCTGAGCAGGTTAATGGGGTCTGGAGGCAGACCACTGCCTAATGGGATTGTGTCTGCTTGATAAACAGTGGCAAGGCTTTCTGCCAGTAGGCCAAACACACAGCCCCCCCCCCCCCATGAAGAGACAAGGGCCCATGAGAGAGAAGAGAAGAGAATAGAAGGGCCCATGAGAGAGAAGAGAAGAGAAGGGCCCATGAGAGAGAAGAGAAGAGAAGGGCCCATGAGAGAGAAGAGAAGAGAAGGGCCCATGAGAGAGAAGAGAAGAGAAGAGAAGAGAAGAGAAGGGCCCATGAGAGAGAAGAGAAGAGAAGGGCCCATGAGAGAGAAGAGAAGAGAAGAGAAGGAGAGAGAGAGAGAGAGAGAGAGAGAGAGAGAGAGGGAGGGAGGGAGGGAGGGAGGGAGGGAGGGAGGGAGGGAGGGAGGGAGGGAGGGAGGGAGGGAGGGAGGGAGGGAGGGAGGGAGGGAGGGAAGGAGGGAGGGAGGGAGGGATGGGTAGAGGGAGGGAGGGAGGGAGGGATGGGTAGAGGGAGGGAGGGATGGGTAGAGGGAGGGAGGGAGGGAGGGAGGAGGGAGAGAGGGAGGAGGGAGAGAGGGAGAGATGGAGGGAGGGATGGGAGAGGGAGGGAGGGAGGGATGGGTAGAGGGAGGGAGGGAGGGAGGGAGGGATGGGTAGAGGGAGGGAGGGAGGGAGGGAGGGAGGGAGGGAGGGAGAGAGGGAGAGAGGGAGAGAGGGAGGGAGGGAGAGAGGGAGGGAGGGAGGGATGGGTAGAGGGAGGGAGGGAGGGATGGGTAGAGGGAGGGAGGGAGGGATGGGTAGAGGGAGGGAGGGAGGGAGGGAGGGAGGGAGGGAGGGAGGGAGGGAGGGAGGGAGGGAGGGAGGGGGAGGGAGGGAGGGAGGGAGGGAGAGAGAGGGGAGGGAGGGAGGGAGGGAGGGAGGGAGGGAGGGAGGGAGGGAGGGAGGGAGGGAGGAGGGAGGGAGGGAGGGAGGGAGGGAGGGAGGGAGGGAGGGAGGGAGGGAGGGATGGGTAGAGGGAGGGAGGGAGGGATGGGGAGGGAGGGAGGGATGGGTAGAGGGAGGGAGGGAGGGAGGGAGGGATGGGAGGGAGGGAGGGAGGGATGGGAGGGATGGGTAGAGGGAGGGAGGGAGGGAGGGATGGGTAGAGGGAGGGAGGGAGGGAGGGATGGGTAGAGGGAGGGAGGGATGGGTAGAGGGAGGGAGGGAGGGAGGGAGGGATGGGTAGAGGGAGGGAGGGAGGGATGGGTAGAGGGAGGGAGGGATGGGTAGAGGGAGGGAGGGAGGGAGGGAGGGAGGGAGGGAGGGAGGGAGGGAGGGAGGGAGGGAGGGAGGGAGGGAGGGAGGGAGGCTGTGTTCCTACTCTACTCCCTACAGACCAGAGGAGACTGTGAGTAGAGAGTTGGCCATCTACTGATTTGAATCAAATCCCATTTAACCTGTTTGACCTCCAGGACTCACCACACATGGCCACATCACACGGCTTGTTCTGCTGTCTGGAAATAGACCATGATGCACTGCTCAGAGGTGTTCCTTCAACACCTTCAACCAGGAGACCCGTTGGTTTACACTTCCTTACCCTTTAACAGGGACTTTTTACATTTCATATTAAATGGGGTTATATAGATAGATATAGTTATATAGATATATATAGTTATATAGATAGATATAGTTATGTAGATAGATATAGTTATATAGATAGGACTCTTACATGGGGTTATATAGATAGATATAGTTATATAGATAGATATAGTTATACAGATAGATATAGTTATGTAGATAGATATAGTTATATAGATAGATATAGTTATATAGATAGATATAGTTATATAGATAGATATAGTTATATAGATAGATGTAGTTATATAGATAGGACTCTTACATGGGGTTATATAGATAGATATAGTTATATAGATAGATATAGTTATGTAGATAGATATAGTTATATAGATAGATATAGTTATATAGATAGATATAGTTATATAGATAGATATAGTTATATAGATAGGACTCTTACATGGGGTTATATAGATAGATATAGTTATATAGATAGGACTCTTAGATGGGGTTATATAGATATATATAGTTATATAGATAGATATAGTTATATAGATAGATATAGTTATACAGATAGATATAGTTATATAGATAGATATAGTTATACAGATAGATATAGTTATATAGATAGATATAGTTATATAGATAGATATAGTTATATAGATATATATAGTTATATAGATAGATATAGTTATATAGATAGATATAGTTATATAGATAGATATAGTTATATAGATAGGACTCTTACATGGGGTTATATAGATAGATATAGTTATATAGATAGATATAGTTATGTAGATAGATATAGTTATATAGATAGATATAGTTATATAGATAGATATAGTTATATAGATAGATATAGTTATATAGATAGATATAGTTATATAGATAGATATAGTTATACAGATAGATATAGTTATATAGATAGGAGTCCTACATGGGGTTATATAGATAGATATAGTTATATAGATAGGACTCTTAGATGGGGTTATATAGATAGATATAGTTATATAGATAGGACTCTTAGATGGGGTTATATAGATATATATAGTTATATAGATAGATATAGTTATATAGATAGATATAGTTATATAGACAGGAGTCCTACATGGGGTTATATAGATAGATATAGTTATATAGATAGATATAGTTATATAGATAGATATAGTTATATAGACAGGAGTCCTACATGGGGTTATATAGATAGATATAGTTATATAGATAGATATAGTTATATAGACAGGAGTCCTACATGGGGTTATATAGATAGATATAGTTATATAGATAGGAGTCCTACATGGGGTTATATAGATAGATATAGTTATATAGATAGATATAGTTATATAGATAGATATAGTTATATAGAAAGATATAGTTATATAGATAGATATAGTTATATAGACAGGTGTCCTACATGGGGTTATATAGATAGATATAGTTATATAGATAGATATAGTTATACAGATAGATATAGTTATATAGATAGATGTAGTTATATAGATAGATATAGTTATATAGATAGATATAGTTATATAGATATATATAGTTATATAGATAGATATAGTTATATAGATAGATATAGTTATATAGATAGGACTCTTACATGGGGTTATATAGATAGATATAGTTATATAGATAGATATAGTTATATAGATAGATATAGTTATATAGATAGATATAGTTATATAGACAGGAGTCCTACATGGGGTTATATAGATATATATAGTTATATAGATAGATATAGTTATATAGACAGGAGTCCTACATGGGGTTATATAGATATATATAGTTATATAGATAGATATAGTTATATAGATAGATATAGTTATATAGACAGGAGTCCTACATGGGGTTATATAGATATATATAGTTATATAGATAGATATAGTTATATAGATAGGAGTCCTACATGCACACTATGCTGCTCTGCTCTTTGTCCCAGATGGATCTAATAGATATTCAGGATACAATTATCTACGTCTTACATTTGTTCTTATATTGTAAATATTTAGATAGTATCAGAAGCAATAACAAATGGCTAATTATTAACGGAATAAGTAATTGTCTAAGACACTGCATCTCAGTGCTAGAGGAGTCACTACAGACCCTGGTTCAGAGGTCTAAGACATCTCAGTGCTAGGGGAGTCACTACAGACCCTGGTTCAGAGGTCTAAGACATCTCAGTGCTAGGGGAGTCACTACAGACCCTGGTTCAAAGGTCTAAGACATCTCAGTGCTAGGGGAGTCACTACAGACCCTGGTTCAGAGGTCTAAGACACTGCATCTCAGTGCTAGAGGAGTCACTACTGACCCTGGTTCAGAGGTCTAAGACATCTCAGTGTTAGAGGAGTCACTACTGACCCTGGTTCAGAGGTCTAAGACATCTCAGTGCTAGGGGAATCACTACAGACCCTGGTTCAGAGGTCTAAGACATCTCAGTGCTAGGGGAGTCACTACAGACCCTGGTTCAGAGGTCTAAGACATCTCAGTGCTAGAGGAGTCACTACAGACCCTGGTTCAGAGGTCTGAGACACTGCATCTCAGTGCTAGGGGAGTCACTACAGACCCTGGTTCAGAGGTCTAAGACATCTCAGTGCTAGGGGAGTCACTACAGACCCTGGTTCAGAGGTCTAAGACACTGCATCTCAGTGCTAGAGGAGTCACTACTGACCCTGGTTCAGAGGTCTAAGACATCTCAGTGCTAGGGGAGTCACTACAGACCCTGGTTCAGAGGTCTAAGACATCTCAGTGCTAGAGGAGTCACTACAGACCCTGGTTCAGAGGTCTGAGACACTGCATCTCAGTGTTAGGGGAGTCACTACAGACCCTGGTTCAGAGGTCTGAGACACTGCATCTCAGTGCTAGGGGAGTCACTACAGACCCTGGTTCAGCAGTCTAAGACACTGCATCTCAGTGCTAGGGGAGTCACTACTGACCCTGGTTCAGAGGTCTAAGACATCTCAGTGCTAGGGGAGTCACTACAGACCCTGGTTCAGAGGTCTAAGACACTGCATCTCAGTGCTAGAGGAGTCACTACAGACCCTGGTTCAGCAGTCTGAGACACTGCATCTCAGTGCATCACTACAGACCCTGGTTCAGAGGTCTAAGACATCTCAGTGCTAGGGGAGTCACTACAGACCCTGGTTCAGCGGTCTAAGGCGAAACTACAGACCATGGTTCAGAGGTCTAAGACACTGCATCTCAGTGCTAGGGGAGTCACTACAGACCCTGGTTCAGCAGCCTAAGACACTGCATCTCAGTGCTGGAGGCATCACTACAGCCCTGGTTCAAATCCAGGCTGTATCACAACCGGCTGTGATTGGGAGTCCAATAGGGAGGTGCACATTAGCCCATCGTCGTCAGGGTTTGGCCGCTGTAGGCTGTTATTGTAAATAAGAATTTGTTCTTAACTGACTTGCCTGATTAAATAATAAAAACACTTGGTTATAGTGGCCCATATATAATTACATTATGATAATAATGTGCAACAGTTGAAGTTGATTCATATTTTGTTAATATCTGAGCTCTGTGGTAAAGGTCTAGCATATGGTAGTAGACAGGGTGGTAACCAGGACAACCATCTGTCAGAGACAGTGATGAGAACATGGTAGTAGACAGGGTGGTAACCAGGACAACCATCCATCAGAGACAGTGATGTAAACATGGTAGTAGACAGGGTGGTAACCAGGACAACCATCCATCAGAGACAGTAATGTGGAGATGATAGTAGACAGGGTGGTAACCAGGACAACCATCCATCAGAGACAGTGATAAGAACATGGTAGTAGACAGGGTGGTAACCAGGACAACCATCAATCAGAGACAGTGATAAGAACATGGTAGTAGACAGGGTGGTAACCAGGACAACCATCCATCAGAGACAGTGATGTAAACATGGTAGTAGACAGGGTGGTAACCAGGACAACCATCCATCAGAGACAGTAATGTGGAGATGGTAGTAGACAGGGTGGTAACCAGGACAACCATCCATCAGAGACAGTAATGTAAACATGGTAGTAGACAGGGTGGTAACCAGGACAACCATCCATCAGAGACAGTGATGAGAACATGGTAGTAGACAGGGTGGTAACCAGGACAACCATCCATCAGAGACAGTAATGTGAACATGGTAGTAGACAGGGTGGTAACCAGGACAACCATCCATCAGAGACAGTGATAAGAACATGGTAGTAGACAGGGTGGTAACCAGGACAACCATCCATCAGAGACAGTAATAAGAACATGGTAGTAGACAGGGTGGTAACCAGGACAACCATCCATCAGAGACAGTGATAAGAACATGGTAGTAGACAGGGTGGTAACCAGGACAACCATCCATCAGAGACAGTAATGTGAACATGGTAGTAGACAGGGTGGTAACCAGGACAACCATCCATCAGAGACAGTGATAAGAACATGGTAGTAGACAGGGTGGTAACCAGGACAACCATCAATCAGAGACAGTGATGAGAACATGGTAGTAGACAGGGTGGTAACCAGGACAACCATCCATCAGAGACAGTAATAAAAAACACAAGATACAATGACCAAGGCGTGACAAGTCTCTCCTCTAGTTACAGCAGTAGGGGTTGTGTTCAGATTAAGTCTCTCCTCTAGTTACAGCAGCAGTAGGGGTTGTGTTCAGATTAAGTCTCTCCTCTAGGTACAGCAGTAGGGGTTGTGTCCAGATTAAGTCTCTCCTCTAGTTACAGCAGCAGTAGGGGTTGTGTTCAGATTAAGTCTCTCCTCTAGTTACAGCAGCAGTAGGGGTTGTGTTCAGATTAAGTCTCTCCTCTAGTTACAGCAGTAGGGGTTGTGTTCAGATTAAGTCTCTCCTCTAGGTACAACAGTAGGGGTTGTGTTCAGATTAAGTCTCTCCTCTAGGTACAGCAGTAGGGGTTGTGTTCAGATTAAGTCTCTCCTCTAGTTACAGCAGTAGGGGTTGTGTTCAGATTAAGTCTCTCCTCTAGTTACAACAGTAGGGGTTGTGTTCAGATTAAGTCTCTCCTCTAGGTACAGCAGTAGGGGTTGTGTTCAGATTAAGTCTCTCCTCTAGTTACAACAGTAGGGGTTGTGTTCAGATTAAGTCTCTCCTCTAGTTACAGCAGTAGGGGTTGTGTTCAGATTAAGTCTCTCCTCTAGTTACAGCAGCAGTAGGGGTTGTGTTCAGATTAAGTCTCTCCTCTAGTTACAGCAGCAGTAGGGGTTGTGTTCAGATTAAGTCTCTCCTCTAGTTACAACAGTAGGGGTTGTGTTCAGATTAAGTCTCTACTCTAGTTACAACAGCAGTAGGGGTTGTGTTCAGATTAAGTCTCTCCTCTAGTTACAACAGTAGGGGTTGTGTTCAGATTAAGTCTCTCCTCTAGTTACAGCAGTAGGGGTTGTGTTCAGATTAAGTCTCTCCTCTAGTTACAACAGTAGGGGTTGTGTTCAGATTAAGTCTCTCCTATAGGTACAGCAGTAGGGGTTGTGTTCAGATTAAATCTCTCCTCTAGTTACAACAGTAGGGGTTGTGTTCAGATTAAGTCTCTCCTATAGGTACAGCAGTAGGGGTTGTGTTCAGATTAAGTCTCTCCTATAGGTACAGCAGTAGGGGTTGTGTTCAGATTAAGTCTCTCCTATAGGTACAGCAGTAGGGGTTGTGTTCAGATTAAGTCTCTCCTATAGGTACAGCAGTAGGGGTTGTGTTCAGATTAAGTCTCTCCTATAGGTACAGCAGTAGGGGTTGTGTTCAGATTAAATCTCTCCTCTAGTTACAACAGCAGTAGGGGTTGTGTTCAGATTAAGTCTCTCCTCTAGTTACAGCAGTAGGGGTTGTGTTCAGATTAAGTCTCTCCTCTAGGTACAGCAGTAGGGGTTGTGTTCAGATTAAGTCTCTCCTCTAGGTACAACAGCAGTAGGGGTTGTGTTCAGATTAATTCTCTCCTCTAGTTACAGCAGCAGGGGTTGTGTTCAGATTAAGTCTCTCCTCTAGTTACTGCAGTAGGGGTTGTGCTCAGATTAAGTCTCTCCTCTAGTTACAGCAGCAGTAGGGGTTGTGTTCAGATTAAGTCTCTCCTCTAGTTACAGCAGTAGGGGTTGTGTTCAGATTAAGTCTCTCCTCTAGTTACTGCAGTAGGGGTTGTGTTCAGATTAAGTCTCTCCTCTAGGTACAGCAGTAGGGGTTGTGTTCAGATTAAGTCTCTCCTCTAGTTACAGCAGTAGGGGTTGTGCTCAGATTAAGTCTCTCCTCTAGTTACAGCAGCAGTAGGGGTTGTGTTCAGATTAAGTCTCTCCTCTAGTTACAGCAGTAGGGGTTGTGCTCAGATTAAGTCTCTCCTCTAGTTACAGCAGCAGTAGGGGTTGTGTTCAGATTAAGTCTCTCCTCTAGTTACAGCAGCAGCAGGGGTTGTGTTCAGATTAAGTCTCTCCTCTAGTTACAACAGTAGGGGTTGTGTTCAGATTAAGTCTCTCCTCTAGGTACAGCAGTAGGGGTTGTGTTCAGATTAAGTCTCTCCTCTAGTTACAGCAGTAGGGGTTGTGTTCAGATTAAGTCTCTCCTCTAGTTACAACAGTAGGGGTTGTGTTCAGATTAAGTCTCTCCTCTAGGTACAGCAGTAGGGGTTGTGTTCAGATTAAGTCTCTCCTCTAGTTACAGCAGTAGGGGTTGTGTTCAGATTAAGTCTCTCCTCTAGTTACAACAGTAGGGGTTGTGTTCAGATTAAGTCTCTCCTCTAGGTACAGCAGTAGGGGTTGTGTTCAGATTAAGTCTCTCCTCTAGTTACAGCAGTAGGGGTTGTGTTCAGATTAAGTCTCTCCTCTAGTTACAGCAGCAGTAGGGGTTGTGTTCAGATTAAGTCTCTCCTCTAGTTACAACAGTAGGGGTTGTGTTCAGATTAAGTCTCTCCTCTAGGTACAGCAGTAGGGGTTGTGTTCAGATTAAGTCTCTCCTCTAGGTACAGCAGTAGGGGTTGTGTTCAGATTAAGTCTCTCCTCTAGGTACAGCAGCAGTAGGGGTTGTGTTCAGATTAAGTCTCTCCTCTAGGTACAGCAGCAGTAGGGGTTGTGTTCATATTAAGTCTCTCCTCTAGTTACAGCAGCAGTAGGGGTTGTGTTCAGATTAAGTCTCTCCTCTAGGTACAGCAGTAGGGGTTGTGTTCAGATTAAGTCTCTCCTCTAGTTACAGCAGTAGGGGTTGTGTTCAGATTAAGTCTTGTAATGATGTTCGTCTGTTGTTTGAAGTGAGTCAGACCGAAATGCAGCGTGTAGGTTACTCATGACCTTTAATAAAGATAAAGCGGTACATGAAATAATTGAAAATACAAAAACAACAAACAAGTGAAACAAAATACAGCCTATCTGGTGACTAACACTAAGACAGGTACAATCACCCACGAAATACAACGCGCACTCAGGCTACCTAAATACGGTTCCCAATCCGAGACAACTAGAATCAGCTGACTCCAATTAGGAATCGCCTCAGGCAGCCAAGCCTAACTAGACACACCCCTAATCATACACAATCCCAATGCTAATAAAACCCCAATACGAAACACAACATATAAACCCATGTCACACCCTGGCCTACCCAAACATATAACAAAAACACAAGATACAATGACCAAGGCGTGACAAGTCTCTCCTCTAGTTACAGCAGTAGGGGTTGTGTTCAGATTAAGTCTCTCCTCTAGTTACAGCAGTAGGGGTTGTGTTCAGATTAAGTCTCTCCTCTAGGTACAGCAGTAGGGGTTGTGTTCAGATTAAGTCTCTCCTCTAGTTACAACAGTAGGGGTTGTGTTCAGATTAAGTCTCTCCTCTAGTTACAGCAGTAGGGGTTGTGTTCAGATTAAGTCTCTCCTCTAGGTACAGCAGTAGGGGTTGTGTTCAGATTAAGTCTCTCCTCTAGTTACAGCAGTAGGGGTTGTGTTCAGATTAAGTCTCTCCTCTAGTTACAGCAGCAGTAGGGGTTGTGTTCAGATTAAGTCTCTCCTCTAGGTACAGCAGTAGGGGTTGTGTTCAGATTAAGTCTCTCCTCTAGTTACAACAGTAGGGGTTGTGTTCAGATTAAGTCTCTCCTCTAGTTACAGCAGTAGGGGTTGTGTTCAGATTAAGTCTCTCCTCTAGTTACAGCAGCAGTAGGGGTTGTGTTCAGATTAAGTCTCTCCTCTAGTACAGCAGCAGTAGGGGTTGTGTTCAGATTAAGTCTCTCCTCTAGGTACAGCAGCAGTAGGGGTTGTGTTCAGATTAAGTCTCTCCTCTAGTTACAGCAGTAGGGGTTGTGTTCAGATTAAGTCTCTCCTCTAGTTACAGCAGCAGTAGGGGTTGTGTTCAGATTAAGTCTCTCCTCTAGGTACAGCAGTAGGGGTTGTGTTCAGATTAAGTCTCTCCTCTAGTTACAGCAGTAGGGGTTGTGTTCAGATTAAGTCTCTCCTCTAGGTACAGCAGCAGTAGGGGTTGTGTTCAGATTAAGTCTCTCCTCTAGGTACAACAGCAGTAGGGGTTGTGTTCAGATTAAGTCTCTCCTCTAGTTACAGCAGTAGGGGTTGTGTTCAGATTAAGTCTCTCCTCTAGGTACAGCAGTAGGGGTTGTGTTCAGATTAAGTCTCTCCTCTAGGTACAGCAGTAGGTGTTGTGTTCAGATTAAGTCTCTCCTCTAGGTACAGCAGTAGGGGTTGTGTTCAGATTAAGTCTCTCCTCTAGTTACAGCAGTAGGGGTTGTGTTCAGATTAAGTCTCTCTCTAGGTACAGCAGTAGGGGTTGTGTTCAGATTAAGTCTCTCCTCTAGTTACAGCAGTAGGGGTTGTGTTCAGATTAAGTCTCTCCTCTAGTTACAAGCAGTAGGGGTTGTGTTCAGATTAAGTCTCTCCTCTAGTTACAGCAGCAGTAGGGGTTGTGTTCAGATTAAGTCTCTCCTCTAGGTACAGCAGCAGTAGGGGTTGTGTTCAGATTAAGTCTCTCCTCTAGGTACAGCAGTAGGGGTTGGGGTTGTGTTTAGATTAAGTCTCTCCTCAGGTACAGCAGTAGGGGTTGTGTTCAGATTAAGTCTCTCCTCTAGGTACAGCAGTAGGGGTTGTGTTCAGATTAAGTCTCTCCTCTAGGTACAGCAGCAGTAGGGGTTGTGTTCAGATTAAGTCTCTCCTCTAGGTACAACAGCAGTAGGGGTTGTGTTCAGATTAAGTCTTGTAATGATGTTCGTCTGTTGTTTGAAGTGAGTCAGACCGAAATGCAGCGTGTAGGTTACTCATGACCTTTAATAAAGATAAAGCGGTACATGAAATAATTGAAAATACAAAAACAACAAACAAGTGAAACAAAATACAGCCTATCTGGTGACTAACACTAAGACAGGTACAATCACCCACGAAATACAACGCGCACTCAGGCTACCTAAATACGGTTCCCAATCCGAGACAACTAGAATCAGCTGACTCCAATTAGGAATCGCCTCAGGCAGCCAAGCCTAACTAGACACACCCTAATCATACACAATCCCAATGCTAATAAAACCCCAATACGAAACACAACATATAAACCCATGTCACACCCTGGCATACCCAAACATATACCAAAAACACAAAATACAATGACCAAGGCGTGACAAGTCTCTCCTCTAGTTACAGCAGTAGGGGTTGTGTTCAGATTAAGTCTCTCCTCTAGGTACAGCAGTAGGGGTTGTGTTCAGATTAAGTCTCTCCTCTAGTTACAGCAGTAGGGGTTGTGTTCAGATTAAGTCTCTCCTCTAGTTACTGCAGTAGGGGTTGTGTTCAGATTAAGTCTCTCCTCTAGGTACAGCAGTAGGGGTTGTGTTCAGATTAAGTCTCTCCTCTAGTTACAGCAGTAGGGGTTGTGTTCAGATTAAGTCTCTCCTCTAGGTACAGCAGTAGGGGTTGTGTTCAGATTAAGTCTCTCCTCTAGTTACAGCAGTAGGGGTTGTGTTCAGATTAAGTCTCTCCTCTAGTTACAACAGCAGTAGGGGTTGTGTTCAGATTAAGTCTCTCCTCTAGTTACAGCAGTAGGGGTTGTGTTCAGATTAAGTCTCTCCTCTAGGTACAGCAGTAGGGGTTGTGTTCAGATTAAGTCTCTCCTCTAGTTACAAGCAGTAGGGGTTGTGTTCAGATTAAGTCTCTCCTCTAGTTACAGCAGTAGGGGTTGTGTTCAGATTAAGTCTCTCCTCTAGGTACAGCAGTAGGGGTTGTGTTCAGATTAAGTCTCTCCTCTAGTTACAGCAGTAGGGGTTGTGTTCAGATTAAGTCTCTCCTCTAGTTACAGCAGCAGTAGGGGTTGTGTTCAGATTAAGTCTCTCCTCTAGGTACAGCAGTAGGGGTTGTGTTCAGATTAAGTCTCTCCTCTAGTTACAACAGTAGGGGTTGTGTTCAGATTAAGTCTCTCCTCTAGTTACAGCAGTAGGGGTTGTGTTCAGATTAAGTCTCTCCTCTAGTTACAGCAGCAGTAGGGGTTGTGTTCAGATTAAGTCTCTCCTCTAGGTACAGCAGCAGTAGGGGTTGTGTTCAGATTAAGTCTCTCCTCTAGGTACAGCAGCAGTAGGGGTTGTGTTCAGATTAAGTCTCTCCTCTAGGTACAGCAGTAGGGGTTGTGTTCAGATTAAGTCTCTCCTCTAGTTACAGCAGCAGTAGGGGTTGTGTTCAGATTAAGTCTCTCCTCTAGGTACAGCAGTAGGGGTTGTGTTCAGATTAAGTCTCTCCTCTAGTTACAGCAGTAGGGGTTGTGTTCAGATTAAGTCTCTCCTCTAGGTACAGCAGCAGTAGGGGTTGTGTTCAGATTAAGTCTCTCCTCTAGGTACAACAGCAGTAGGGGTTGTGTTCAGATTAAGTCTCTCCTCTAGTTACAGCAGTAGGGGTTGTGTTCAGATTAAGTCTCTCCTCTAGGTACAGCAGTAGGGGTTGTGTTCAGATTAAGTCTCTCCTCTAGGTACAGCAGTAGGTGTTGTGTTCAGATTAAGTCTCTCCTCTAGGTACAGCAGTAGGGGTTGTGTTCAGATTAAGTCTCTCCTCTAGGTACAGCAGTAGGGGTTGTGTTCAGATTAAGTCTCTCCTCTAGGTACAGCAGTAGGGGTTGTGTTCAGATTAAGTCTCTCCTCTAGTTACAACAGTAGGGGTTGTGTTCAGATTAAGTCTCTCCTCTAGTTACAGCAGCAGTAGGGGTTGTGTTCAGATTAAGTCTCTCCTCTAGTTACAGCAGCAGTAGGGGTTGTGTTCAGATTAAGTCTCTCCTCTAGGTACAGCAGCAGTAGGGGTTGTGTTCAGATTAAGTCTCTCCTCTAGGTACAGCAGTAGGGGTTGTGTTTAGATTAAGTCTCTCCTCTAGGTACAGCAGTAGGGGTTGTGTTCAGATTAAGTCTCTCCTCTAGGTACAGCAGTAGGGGTTGTGTTCAGATTAAGTCTCTCCTCTAGGTACACAGCAGTAGGGGTTGTGTTCAGATTAAGTCTCTCCTCTAGTTACAACAGCAGTAGGGGTTGTGTTCAGGTCTTGTAATGATGTTCGTCTGTTGTTTGAAGTGAGTCAGACCGAAATGCAGCGTGTAGGTTACTCATGACCTTTAATAAAGATTACATGAAATAATTGAAAATACAAAAACAACAAACAAGTGAAACAAAATACAGCCTATCTGGTGACTAACACTAAGACAGATTAAGCACTCAGGCTCTCGGTTCCCAATCCGAGTTAGAATCAGCTGCAATTAGGAAGTCAGGCAGGTTGTGTTCAGAAACACAACATATAAACCCATGTCACACCCTGGCATACCCAAACATATACCAAAAACACAAAATACAATGACCAAGGCGTGACAAGTCTCTCCTCTAGTTACAGCAGTAGGGGTTGTGTTCAGATTAAGTCTCTCCAGATTAAGTCTCTCCTCTAGGTACAGCAGTAGGGGTTGTGTTCAGATTAAGTCTCTCCTCTCTAGGTACAGCAGCAGTAAGGGTTGTGTTCAGATTAAGTCTCTCCTCTAGTTACAGCAGTAGGGGTTGTGTTCAGATTAAGTCTCTCCTCTAGTTACAGCAGTAGGGGTTGTGTTCAGATTAAGTCTCTCCTCTAGTTACAGCAGTAGGGGTTGTGTTCAGATTAAGTCTCTCCTCTAGTTACAACAGCAGTAGGGGTTGTGTTCAGATTAAGTCTCTCCTCTAGTTACAGCAGTAGGGGTTGTGTTCAGATTAAGTCTCTCCTCTAGTTACAGCAGTAGGGGTTGTGTTCAGATTAAGTCTCTCCTCTAGTTACAGCAGTAGGGGTTGTGTTCAGATTAAGTCTCTCCTCAGTAGGGGTTGTGTTCAGATTAAGTCTCTCCTCTAGGTACAGCAGTAGGGGTTGTGTTCAGATTAAGTCTCTCCTCTAGTTACAGCAGTAGGGGTTGTGTTCAGATTAAGTCTCTCCTCTAGTTACAGCAGTAGGGGTTGTGTTCAGATTAAGTCTCTCCTCTAGTTACAGCAGTAGGGGTTGTGTTCAGATTAAGTCTCTCCTCTAGTTACAGCAGTAGGGGTTGTGTTCAGATTAAGTCTCTCCTCTAGTTACAGCAGCAGTAGGGGTTGTGTTCAGATTAAGTCTCTCCTCTAGGTACACAGTACAGCAGTAGGGGTTGTGTTCAGATTAAGTCTCTCCTCTAGTTACAGCAGTAGGGGTTGTGTTCAGATTAAGTCTCTCCTCTAGTTACAGCAGTAGGGGTTGTGTTCAGATTAAGTCTCTCCTCTAGTTACAGCAGTAGGGGTTGTGTTCAGATTAAGTCTCTCCTCTAGGTACAGCAGTAGGGGTTGTGTTCAGATTAAGTCTCTCCTCTAGTTACAGCAGTAGGGGTTGTGTTCAGATTAAGTCTCTCCTCTAGTTACTAGTTACAGCAGTAGGGGTTGTGTTCAGATTAAGTCTCTCCTCTAGGTACAGCAGTAGGGGTTGTGTTCAGATTAAGTCTCTCCTCTAGTTACAGCAGCAGTAGGGGTTGTGTTCAGATTAAGTCTCTCCTCTAGTTACAGCAGTAGGGGTTGTGTTCAGATTAAGTCTCTCCTCTAGTTACAGCAGCAGTAGGGGTTGTGTTCAGATTAAGTCTCTCCTCTAGGATTACAGCAGTAGGGGTTGTGTTCAGATTAAGTCTCTCCTCTAGTTACAGCAGCAGTAGGGGTTGTGTTCAGATTAAGTCTCTCCTCTAGTTACAGCAGTAGGGGTTGTGTTCAGATTAAGTCTCTCCTCTAGTTACAGCAGTAGGGGTTGTGTTCAGATTAAGTCTCTCCTCTAGTTACAGCAGTAGGGGTTGTGTTCAGATTAAGTCTCTCCTCTAGTTACAGCAGTAGGGGTTGTGTTCAGATTAAGTCTCTCCTCCAGTAGGGGTTGTGTTCAGATTAAGTCTCTCCTCTAGTTACAGCAGTAGGGGTTGTGTTCAGATTAAGTCTCTCCTCTAGTTACAACAGCAGTAGGGGTTGTGTTCAGATTAAGTCTCTCTCCTCTAGATTACAGCAGTAGGGGTTGTGTTCAGATTAAGTCTCTCCTCTAGTTACAGCAGCAGTAGGGGTTGTGTTCAGATTAAGTCTCTCCTCTAGTTACAGCAGCAGTAGGGGTTGTGTTCAGATTAAGTCTCTCCTCTAGTTACAGCAGTAGGGGTTGTGTTCAGATTAAGTCTCTCCTCTAGTTACAGCAGCACAGCAGCAGTAGGGGTTGTGTTCAGATTAAGTCTCTCCTCTCCAGTAGGGGTTGTGTTCTAGTTACAGCAGTAGGGGTTGTGTTCAGATTAAGTCTCTCCTCTAGTTACAGCAGTAGGGGTTGTGTTTAGATTAAGTCTCTCCTCTAGGTACAGCAGCAGTAGGGGTTGTGTTCAGATTAAGTCTCTCCTCTAGTTACAGCAGTAGGGGTTGTGTTCAGATTAAGTCTCTCCTCTAGTTACAGCAGTAGGGGTTGTGTTCAGATTAAGTCTCTCCTCTAGTTACAGCAGTAGGGGTTGTGTTCAGATTAAGTCTCTCCTCTAGTTACAGCAGTAGGGGTTGTGTTCAGATTAAGTCTCTCCTCTAGTTACAACAGCAGTAGGGGTTGTGTTCAGATTAAGTCTCTCCTCTAGTTACAGCAGTAGGGGTTGTGTTCAGATTAAGTCTCTCCTCTAGTTACAACAGCAGTACACAGCAGTAGGGGTTGTGTTCAGATTAAGTCTCTCCTCTAGTTACAGCAGCAGTAGGGGTTGTGTTCAGATTAAGTCTCTCCTCTAGTTACAGCAGTAGGGGTTGTGTTCAGATTAAGTCTCTCCTCTAGGTACAGCAGTAGGGGTTGTGTTCAGATTAAGTCTCTCCTCTAGTTACAGCAGTAGGGGTTGTGTTCAGATTAAGTCTCTCCTCTAGTTACAGCAGCAGTAGGGGTTGTGTTCAGATTAAGTCTCTCCTCTAGGTACAGCAGTAGGGGTTGTGTTCAGATTAAGTCTCTCCTCTAGTTACAACAGCAGTAGGGGTTGTGTTCAGATTAAGTCTCTCCTCTAGTTACAGCAGTAGGGGTTGTGTTCAGATTAAGTCTCTCCTCTAGTTACAACAGCAGTAGGGGTTGTGTTCAGATTAAGTCTCTCCTCTAGTTACAACAGCAGTAGGGGTTGTGTTCAGATTAAGTCTCTCCTCTAGTTACAGCAGTAGGGGTTGTGTTCAGATTAAGTCTCTCCTCTAGTTACAGCAGCAGTAGGGGTTGTGTTCAGATTAAGTCTCTCCTCTAGTTACAACAGCAGTAGGGGTTGTGTTCAGATTAAGTCTCTCCTCTAGTTACAGCAGCAGGGGTTGTGTTCAGATTAAGTCTCTCCTCTAGTTACAGCAGTAGGGGTTGTGTTCAGATTAAGTCTCTCCTCTAGTTACAGCAGTAGGGGTTGTGTTCAGATTAAGTCTCTCCTCTAGTTACAGCAGCAGTAGGGTTGTGTTCAGTCTCTCCTCTAGTTACAGCAGTAGGGGTTGTGTTCAGATTAAGTCTCTCCTCTAGTTACAGCAGCAGTAGGGGTTGTGTTCAGATTAAGTCTCTCCTCTAGTTACAGCAGCAGTAGGGGTTGTGTTCAGATTAAGTCTCTCCTCTAGTTACAGCAGTAGGGGTTGTGTTCAGATTAAGTCTCTCCTCTAGTTACAGCAGCAGTAGGGGTTGTGTTCAGATTAAGTCTCTCCTCTAGTTACAACAGCAGTAGGGGTTGTGTTCAGATTAAGTCTCTCCTCTAGTTACAACAGCAGTAGGGGTTGTGTTCAGATTAAGTCTCTCCTCTAGTTACAACAGCAGTAGGGGTTGTGTTCAGATTAAGTCTCTCCTCTAGTTACAACAGCAGTAGGGGTTGTGTTCAGATTAAGTCTCTCCTCTAGTTACAACAGCAGTAGGGGTTGTGTTCAGATTAAGTCTCTCCTCTAGTTACAGCAGCAGGGGTTGTGTTCAGATTAAGTCTCTCCTCTAGTTACAGCAGCAGTAGGGGTTGTGTTCAGATTAAGTCTCTCCTCTAGTTACAGCAGCAGTAGGGGTTGTGTTCAGATTAAGTCTCTCCTCTAGGTACAGCAGTAGGGGTTGTGTTCAGATTAAGTCTCTCCTCTAGTTACAGCAGCAGTAGGGGTTGTGTTCAGATTAAGTCTCTCCTCTAGTTACAGCAGCAGTAGGGGTTGTGTTCAGATTAAGTCTCTCCTCTAGTTACAGCAGTAGGGGTTGTGTTCAGATTAAGTCTCTCCTCTAGTTACAGCAGTAGGGGTTGTGTTCAGATTAAGTCTCTCCTCTAGTTACAGCAGTAGGGGTTGTGTTCAGATTAAGTCTCTCCTCTAGTTACAACAACAGTAGGGGTTGTGTTCAGATTAAGTCTCTCCTCTAGTTACAGCAGTAGGGGTTGTGTTCAGATTAAGTCTCTCCTCTAGTTACAGCAGTAGGGGTTGTGTTCAGATTAAGTCTCTCCTCTAGTTACAACAGCAGTAGGGGTTGTGTTCAGATTAAGTCTCTCCTCTAGTTACAGCAGTAGGGGTTGTGTTCAGATTAAGTCTCTCCTCTAGGTACAGCAGCAGTAGGGGTTGTGTTCAGATTAAGTCTCTCCTCTAGTTACAACAGCAGTAGGGGTTGTGTTCAGATTAAGTCTCTCCTCTAGTTACAGCAGTAGGGGTTGTGTTCAGATTAAGTCTCTCCTATAGTTACAGCAGCAGTAGGGGTTGTGTTCAGATTAAGTCTCTCCTCTAGGTACAGCAGTAGGGGTTGTGTTCAGATTAAGTCTCTCCTCTAGTTACAACAGCAGTAGGGGTTGTGTTCAGATTAAGTCTCTCCTCTAGTTACAGCAGCAGTAGGGGTTGTGTTCAGATTAAGTCTCTCCTCTAGTTACAGCAGCAGTAGGGGTTGTGTTCAGATTAAGTCTCTCCTCTAGTTACAGCAGTAGGGGTTGTGTTCAGATTAAGTCTCTCCTCTAGGTACAACAGTAGGGGTTGTGTTCAGATTAAGTCTCTCCTCTAGTTACAGCAGCAGTAGGGGTTGTGTTCAGATTAAGTCTCTCCTCTAGTTACAGCAGTAGGGGTTGTGTTCAGATTAAGTCTCTCCTCTAGTTACAGCAGCAGGGGTTGTGTTCAGATTAAGTCTCTCCTCTAGTTACAGCAGCAGTAGGGGTTGTGTTCAGATTAAGTCTCTCCTCTAGTTACAGCAGCAGGGGTTGTGTTCAGATTAAGTCTCTCCTCTAGTTACAGCAGCAGTAGGGGTTGTGTTCAGATTAAGTCTCTCCTCTAGTTACAGCAGCAGGGGTTGTGTTCAGATTAAGTCTCTCCTCTAGTTACAGCAGCAGTAGGGGTTGTGTTCAGATTAAGTCTCTCCTCTAGGTACAGCAGCAGTAGGGGTTGTGTTCAGATTAAGTCTCTCCTCTAGTTACAGCAGCAGTAGGGGTTGTGTTCAGATTAAGTCTCTCCTCTAGGTACAGCAGTAGGGGTTGTGTTCAGATTAAGTCTCTCCTCTAGTTACAAAAGCAGTAGGGGTTGTGTTCAGATTAAGTCTCTCCTCTAGTTACAACAGCAGTAGGGGTTGTGTTCAGATTAAGTCTCTCCTCTAGGTACAGCAGCAGTAGGGGTTGTGTTCAGATTAAGTCTCTCCTCTAGGTACAGCAGTAGGGGTTGTGTTCAGATTAAGTCTCTCCTCTAGTTACAGCAGCAGTAGGGGTTGTGTTCAGATTAAGTCTCTCCTCTAGGTACAGCAGTAGGGGTTGTGTTCAGATTAAGTCTCTCCTCTAGTTACAGCAGCAGTAGGGGTTGTGTTCAGATTAAGTCTCTCCTCTAGTTACAACAGCAGTAGGGGTTGTGTTCAGATTAAGTCTCTCCTCTAGTTACAGCAGCAGTAGGGGTTGTGTTCAGATTAAGTCTCTCCTCTAGTTACAACAGCAGTAGGGGTTGTGTTCAGATTAAGTCTCTCCTCTAGTTACAGCAGTAGGGGTTGTGTTCAGATTAAGTCTCTCCTCTAGTTACAGCAGTAGGGGTTGTGTTCAGATTAAGTCTCTCCTCTAGTTACAGCAGCAGTAGGGGTTGTGTTCAGATTAAGTCTCTCCTCTAGTTACAGCAGTAGGGGTTGTGTTCAGATTAAGTCTCTCCTCTAGTTACAGCAGTAGGGGTTGTGTTCAGATTAAGTCCTCTAGTTACAGGGTTGTGTTCAGATTAAGTCTCTCCTCTAGTTACAGCAGTAGGGGTTGTGTTCAGATTAAGTCTCTCCTCTAGTTACAGCAGTAGGGGTTGTGTTCAGATTAAGTCTCTCCTCTAGGTACAGCAGTAGGGGTTGTGTTCAGATTAAGTCTCTCCTCTAGTTACAGCAGTAGGGGTTGTGTTCAGATTAAGTCTCTCCTCTAGTTACAGCAGTAGGGGTTGTGTTCAGATTAAGTCTCTCCTCTAGGTACAGCAGTAGGGGTTGTGTTCAGATTAAGTCTCTCCTCTAGTTACAGCAGTAGGGGTTGTGTTCAGATTAAGTCTCTCCTCTAGTTACAACAGCAGGGGTTGTGTTCAGATTAAGTCTCTCCTCTAGGTACAGCAGTAGGGGTTGTGTTCAGATTAAGTCTCTCCTCTAGGTACAGCAGTAGGGGTTGTGTTCAGATTAATTCTCTCCTCTCCTAATTTGGATCCATCCCAGTCATCCAAACTTGTTATTTCCAAACACAACTTCCTCTCAGCAAGGGTCTTCATCAAATCCTCCATCCCACTTCTCTCCTCTGGTCAGAATGTCCCAATCAGACTCTCTTTACATGTTACTGAGACACTCAACATTAAACACCACTGACAATTCCTCTTCCCACGTACCTTTTAATCACATAGCTGACATGCCAAAAATGTCTGTGGATAACATGAGGACGGGTTTGCAAAAGAAGATGAGAGAGGAGAGCATTTCAACATCTATTAACATAGAAGGGACTTTGGGAGACCGAGGTGGTTTGAAGCCGTAACAGCCGCTGTGCTCTGCCCTGCGGTATCACTATGTCCTCGTTTCAGAGAGCCTCCTCCTCAGGGACGAACCAGATCAGCTTAGTGAGTCACAACATCAGGGAACAGTGGCTGAGGGGCAGGACAGTGGGCACGGTGGTAACCAGGACAACCACCCATTAGAGACAGTGGAGATCCACTGGCAAAGCAAACATCAAGGCCTCAGCCAATCAGAGAGGAGAAACCAACAGAGGGAATAGCTGTTTCACTGAGTACTGGAAACATCAAGGCCTCAGCCAATCAGAGAGGAGAAACCAACAGAGGGAATAGCTGTTTCACTGAGTACTGGAAACATCAAGGCCTCAGCCAATCAGAGAGGAGAAACCAACAGAGGGAATAGCTGTTTTCCTGAGTACTGGAAACATCAAGGCCTCAGCCAATCAGAGAGGAGAAACCAACAGAGGGAATAGCTGTTTCCCTGAGTACTGGAAACATACACACATCTGATAGCTGTTTCACTGAGTACTGAGTCTGATAGAAACAGACACGGGCCCCACCAACAGACAGTATTAATGCATTACAGACACGGCCCCACCAACAGACAGTAATAATGCAGTACAGACACGGGCCCCACCAACAGACAGTAATAATGCAGTACAGACACGGGCCCCACCAACAGACAGTATTAATGCATTACAGACACGGGCCCCACCAACAGACAGTATTAATGCAGTACAGACACGGGCCCCACCAACAGACAGTATTAATGCATTACAGACACGGGCCCCACCAACAGACAGTATTAATGCAGTACAGACACGGGCCCCACCAACAGACAGTATTAATGCATTACAGACACGGGCCCCACCAACAGACAGTATTAATGCATCACAGACACGGGCCCCACCAACAGACAGTAATAATGCAGTACAGACACGGGCCCCACGAACAGACAGCATTAATGCAGTACAGACACGGGCCCCACCAACAGACAGTATTAATGCATTACAGACACGGGCCCCACCAACAGACAGCATTAATGCAGTACAGACACGGGCCCCACCAACAGACAGTATTAATGCATTACAGACACGGGCCCCACCGACAGACAGTATTAATGCATCACAGACACGGTCCCCACCAACAGACAGTAATAATGCATTACAGACACGGGCCCCACGAACAGACAGTATTAATGCATCAGAGACACGGGCCCCACCAACAGACAGTATTAATGCATTACAGACACGGGCCCCACCAACATACAGTAATAATGCATTACAGACACGGGCCCCACCGACAGACAGTATTAATGCATCACAGACACGGTCCCCACCAACAGACAGTAATAATGCATTACAGACACGGGCCCCACCAACAGACAGTATTAATGCATCAGAGACACGGGCCCCACCAACAGACAGTATTAATGCATTACAGACACGAGCCCCACCAACAGACAGTAATAATGCATTACAGACACGGGCCCCAATAACAGACAGTATTAATGCAGTACAGACACGGGCCCCACCAACAGACAGTAATAATGCATACATTCAGTAACACATTGAGGTGCTTGCAGTCCGACCCTGCCAGTTCTTCATTAACACATTGAGGTACTTGCAGCCCAACCCTGCCAGGTCCCAGGTCTTCAGCAGCCCAACCCTGCCAGGTCCCAGGTCTTCATTAACACATTGAGGTGCTTGCAGCCCAACCCTGCCAGGTCCCAGGTCTTCATTAACACATTGAGGTGCTTGCAGTCCAACCCTGGCAGGTCCCAGGTCTTCATTAACACATTGAGGTGCTTGCAGTCCAACCCTGGCAGGTCTTCATTAACACATTGAGGTGCTTGCAGTCCAACCCTGCCAGGTCTTCATTAACACATTGAGGTGCTTGCAAGCCCAACCCTGCCAGCTCTTCATTAACACATTGAGGTGCTTGCAGTCCAACCCTGCCAGGTCTTCATTAACACATTGAGGTGCTTGCAGCCCAACCCTGCCAGGTCCCAGGTCTTCATTAACACATTGAGGTGCTTGCAGCCCAACCCTGCCAGGTCCCAGGTCTTCATTAACACATTGAGGTGCTTGCAGTCCAACCCTGGCAGGTCTTCATTAACACATTGAGGTGCTTGCAGTCCAACCCTGCCAGGTCTTCATTAACACATTGAGGTGCTTGCAAGCCCAACCCTGCCAGCTCTTCATTAACACATTGAGGTGCTTGCAGTCCAACCCTGCCAGGTCTTCATTAACACATTGAGGTGCTTGCAGCCCAACCCTGCCAGGTCCCAGGTCTTCATTAACACATTGAGGTGCTTGCAGTCCAACCCTGGCAGGTCTTCATTAACACATTGAGGTGCTTGCAGTCCAACCCTGCCAGGTCTTCATTAACACATTGAGGTGCTTGCAGTCCGACCCTGCCAGGTCTTCATTAACACATTGAGGTGCTTGCAGCCCAACCCTGCCAGGTCTTCATTAACACATTGAGGTGCTTGCAGCCCAACCCTGCCAGGTCTTCATTAACACATTGAGGTGCTTGCAGTCCAACCCTGCCAGGTCTTCAGTAACACATTGAGGTGCTTGCAGCCCAACCCTGCCAGGTCCCAGGTCTTCATTAACACATTGAGGTGCTTGCAGTCCAACCCTGCCAGGTCTTCATTAACACATTGAGGTGCTTGCAGCCCAACCCTGCCAGGTCCCAGGTCTTCAGCAGCCCAACCCTGCCAGGACCTCAGCCAGCTTTGGAGGAGTGGACAGAACACAAGCCCCTATCTGGCATTAGGAATGTTTTCACAGCTGACTTTTCCCGGACAGACGATCAGCTTTCAGCCATGCTCAGATTCCTTTCCTCACACACGAGAACAGCAACATCCATCTTGAGGTGACATCTGTGCAGAGTTTCTCCATATCGTAATGGTTGTGAAGCATATGAGGAGGTGGCCTGAAGTGAGGATTAGGAGCTAACATGCTAAAGCCCTACTGGGTGGAACGGCTGCACATAAAGCTGTTGATCTGGTAATTCAATCTAATGTGGTGTGTTGTTCTCTGGAGGCGGGGCCGTACTCTACAGCCTGATATGGAATATCTATATTTTGAGGCCATAAGGTCAAATCAAATAATACAGGTGCCATATAATATAATTATCCTGAAGTTAACAACGAGAAACGGAAGAAATCTGAGTCAGTTATTAAAGCCAAAGTAATGCCACATTTGACATCATAGGAACGTGTGTCCATGTACTGATATGGTATTGGAAGTCTTCCTAGCGTGGTACCAGGCAGGATCAGATGTCCATTCTCTCACAACACACACAGAGTAGTGCACAGGAGTCACATCATGTACTGATATGGTATTGGAAGTCTTCCTAGCGTGGTACCAGGCAGGATCAGATGTCCATTCTCTCACAACACACACAGAGTAGTGCACAGGAGTCACATTATGTACTGATATGGTATTGTAAGTCTTCCTAGCGTGGTACCAGGCAGGATCAGATGTCCATTCTCTCACAACACACACAGAGTAGTGCACAGGAGTCACATCAACACTTCAACCATGACGTCACGGTCCGGGTTTGGCTGAATGAAACACTCTGAACCTCACCTGACCTCCCTCAGATTGTTTTGAAACGAGGTCAACGTGTCTACTAATAGCTGGGTGATTTGTGCTGACAGTGATCCATGCGGGCTGGATGATGATGTAAAGATCCATCATACAGTTATCATAAAGAAAACAGAGCTGATGTCTCTCTCCAAGAGACACCATATGGAGGATCCACAGAAAGACAACTTAGACCAGACACAGCTCCTCTCAGACCCAGCTCCTCCCAGACCCAGCTCCTCCCAGACCCAGCTCCTCCCAGACCCAGCTCCTCTCAGACCCAGCTCCTCCCAGACCCAGCTCCTCCCAGACCCAGCTCCTCCCAGACCCAGCTCCTCCCAGACCCAGCTCCTCCCAGACCCAGCTCCTCCCAGTCCCAGCTCCTCCCAGACCCAGCTCTTCCCAGTCCCAGCTTCTCTCAGTCACAGCTCCTCTCAAACCCAGCTGCTCTCAGTCACAGCTCCTCTCAGTCACAGCTCCTCTCAGACCCAGCTCCTCTCAGACCCAGCTCCGCCCAGACCCAGCTCCACCCAGACCCAGCTCCGCCCAGACCCAGCTCCTCCCAGACCCAGCTCCTCCCAGACCCAGCTCCTCCCAGTCCCAGCTCCTCCCAGACCCAGCTCTTCCCAGTCCCAGCTCCTCTCAGTCACAGCTCCTCTCAAACCCAGCTGCTCTCAGTCACAGCTCCTCTCAGTCACAGCTCCTCTCAGTCACAGCTCCTCTCAGTCACAGCTCCTCTCAGTCACAGCTCCTCTCAGGCCCAGCTCCTCTCACACATACCCAGCTCATCTCCTCTCACAGAGACACAGGCCGCTCTCCTCTCACAGAGACCCAGCCCCTCTCCTCTAACAGAGACCCAGCTCATCTCCTCTCAAAAATACCCAGCTCATCTCCTCTCAAAAATACCCAGCTCATCTCCTCTCACAGAGACCCAGCTCATCTCCTCTCACAGAGACCCAGCTCATCTCCTCTCACAGAGACCCAGCTCATCTCCTCTCACAGAGACCCAGCTCATCTCCTCTCACAGAGACCCAGCTCATCTCCTCTCACAGAGACCCAGGCCGCTCTCCTCTCACAGAGACCCAGCTCATCTCCTCTCACAGAGACCCAGCCCCTCTCCTCTAACAGAGACCCAGTCACTCACCTCTCACAGAGACCCAGCCCCTCTCCTCTAACAGAGACCCAGCCCCTCTCCTCTAACAGAGACCCAGTCACTCACCTCTCACAGAGACCCAGCCACTCTCCTCTCAAAGAGACCAAGGACATATTCTTCCTCTCAGACCCATCTCCTCTCAGACCCAGCTCCTCCCAGACCCAGCTCCTCTCAGACCCAGCTCCTCTCAGACCCAGCTCCTCTCAGACCCAGCTCCTCTCAGACCCAGCTCCTCCCAGCCCCAGCTGCTCTCAGCCCCAGGCCCAGCTCCTCCCAGACCCAGCTCCTCCCAGCCCAAGCTGCTCTCAGCCCCAGGCCCAGCTCCTCCCAGACCCAGCTCCTCTCAGACCCAGCTCCTCTCAGACCCAGCTCCTCTCATACCCAGCTCCTCTCAGACCCAGCTCTCTCAGAGCCAGAACAGCAAGACAACCCTGTGCAGTTCCTCTCTCAGAGCCAGCTCCTCTCAGACCCAGCTCCTCTCAGACCCAGCTCCGCCCAGCCCCAGCTCCGCCCAGCCCCAGCTGCTCTCAGCCCCAGGCCCCCAGGCCCAGACCCAGCTCCCCTCGGACCCAGCTCCCCTCAGACCCAGCTCCTCTCAGACCCAGCTCCTCTCAGACCCAGCTCCTCTCAGACCCAGCTCCTCTCAGACCCAGCTCCTCTCAGACCCAGCTCCTCTCAGACCCAGCTCCTCTCAGACCCAGCTCCTCTCAGACCCAGCTCCCCTCAGACCCAGCTCCCCTCAGACCCAGCTCCCCTCAGACCCAGCTCCTCTCAGACCCAGCTCCTCTCAGACCCAGCTCATCTCAGACCCAGCTCATCTCAGACCCAGCTCCCCTCAGTCCCAGCTCCTCTCAGACCCAGCTCCTCTCAGACCCAGCTCTCTCAGAGCCAGAACAGCAAGACAACCCCGAGCAGGTCCTCTCTCAGAGCCAGCTCCTCTCACAGAGACCCAGCTCATCTCCCAGCTCAAGACAACCCCGTGCAGTTCCTCTCTCAGAGCCAGGATAGAAACTTTAGACCCAGAGTGGTTTAAAGGGATAAAGATGCATCCAGGTAGTTGAGCCAGTTCTATACAGTAAGTCACATCATATGATCTCTGTACCCTGCACTGAATATCAACAACATTTAGCAGGAATTATTAGCTGCATCAGTCTGAAACCAGGTGAATGTCCACTCTAAGATACTGACAGTAAGCTGACAGAACCGATGTAAAACCTCAGTATCATGTCCATGTTAACTGATTATATATGTCATATTTAGTATGACCCTGTTGGGTAACAGTTAAAGAATAACTGCCAAGGTACAAGACTGAAGCCAACATTACTCTAATCCTCATGTCTCATACAGCGGAGAGAAACACATGTATGAGAAGTTATTCCAGACTGCTGCACTATTAACTGGGGAATGTTCATTTCACAACATACTGACGCTGTAGCTGGAAAACCAAACAATAATAATGTTTTATTGTCAGATACACCAGTTAGATGCAGTGAAATGTGTTGTTTTACAGAGCCCTGGATCAGGGTCAACCAGAGTAGAACAGAGCCCTTGATCAGGGTCAACCAGAGTAGAACAGAGCCCTGGATCAGGGTCAACCAGAGTAGAACAGAGCCCTGGATCAGGGTCAACCAGAGTAGAACAGAGCCCTGGATCAGGGTCAACCAGAGTAGAACAGAGCCCTGGATCAGGGTCAACCAGAGTAGAACAGAGCCCTGGATCAGGGTCAACCAGAGTAGAACAGAGCCCCTGGATCAGGGTCAACCAGAGTAGAACAGAGCCCTGGATCAGGGTCAACCAGAGTAGAACAGAGCCCTGGATCAGGGTCAACCAGAGTAGAACAGAGCCCTGAATCAGGGTCAACCAGAGTAGAACAGAGCCCTGGATCAGGGTCAACCAGAGTAGAACAGAGCCCTGGATCAGGGTCAACCAGAGTAGAACAGAGCCCTTGATCAGGGTCAACCAGAGTAGAACAGAGCCCTGGATCAGGGTCAACCAGAGTAGAACAGAGCCCTTGATCAGGGTCAACCAGAGTAGAACAGAGCCCTGGATCAGGGTCAACCAGAGTAGAACAGAGCCCTGGATCAGGGTCAACCAGAGTAGAACAGAGCCCTGGATCAGGGTCAACCAGAGTAGAACAGAGCCCTGGATCAGGGTCAACCAGAGTAGAACAGAGCCCTGGATCAGGGTCAACCAGAGTAGAACAGAGCCCTGGATCAGGGTCAACCAGAGTAGAACAGAGCCCTGGATCAGGGTCAACCAGAGTAGAACAGAGCCCTGGATCAGGGTCAACCAGAGTAGAACAGAGCCCTGGATCAGGGTCAACCAGAGTAGAACAGAGCCCTGGATCAGGGTCAACCAGAGTAGAACAGAGCCCTGGATCAGGGTCAACCAGAGTAGAACAGAGCCCTGGATCAGGGTCAACCAGAGTAGAATAGAGCCCCTGGATCAGGGTCAACCAGAGTAGAACAGAGCCCTGGATCAGGGTCAACCAGAGTAGAACAGAGCCCCTGGATCAGGGTCAACCAGAGTAGAACAGAGCCCTGGATCAGGGTCAACCAGAGTAGAACAGAGCCCTGGATCAGGGTCAACCAGAGTAGAACAGAGCCCTGGATCAGGGTCAACCAGAGTAGAACAGAGCCCTGGATCAGGGTCAACCAGAGTAGAACAGAGCCCTGGATCAAAATAGGGACAAGTGCCTTGCTCAAGGGCACATCTGCCGATTTTTCATATTGTTTGCTTGGGTTTTGGAACCAGCGACCTTTCGGTTACTGGCCCAATGCTCTAGCCGCTGTCGTTTGATATGTCATTTGCCATTGAATTTATTGCTGTTTTGTTTGATATTGTATTGATTGTTGTGTTGCTGTGATCAGGGCAGCCTTGTGAATGAGACCCTGGTCTCAGCAGGTTTTCCCTGAATAAATAAAGAATACAAATGCTCTACACAGTACAGTATTATCTGTAGTTATAATATATATACAGTATTATCTGTAGTTATTTTATATACAGTATTATCTGTAGTGATTATATACAGTACAGTATTATCTGTAGTGATTATATACAGTATTATCTGTAGTTATTATATATACAGTATTATCTGTAGTGATTATATACAGTTATCTGTAGTTATTATATACAGTATTATCTGTCGTGATTATATATAGTATTATCTGTAGTTATAATATATATACAGTATTATCTGTAGTTATAATATATATACAGTATTATCTGTAGTGATTATATATATACAGTATTATCTGTAGTGATTATATACAGTATTATCTGTAGTTATTATATATACAGTATTATCTGTAGTGATTATATACAGTATTATCTGTAGTTATAATATATATACAGTATTATCTGTAGTGATTATATATACAGTATTATCTGTAGAGATTATATACAGTATTATCTGTAGTGATTATATACAGTATTATCTGTAGTGATTATATACAGTATTATCTGTAGTTATAATATATATACAGTATTATCTGTAGTGATTATATACAGTATTATCTGTAGTGATTATATACAGTATTATCTGTAGTTATAATATATATACAGTATTATCTGTAGTGATTATATACAGTATTATCTGTAGTGATTATATACAGTATTATCTGTAGTGATTATATACAGTATTATCTGTAGTGATTATATACAGTATTATCTATAGTTAGTGTCTACAGTATTATCTGTAGTGATTATATACAGTATTATCTATAGTGATTATATACAGTATTATCTGTAGTGATTATATACAGTATTATCTGTAGTGATTATATACAGTATTATCTATAGTTAGTGTCTACAGTATTATCTGTAGTGATTATATACAGTATTATCTGTAGTGATTATATACAGTATTATCTGTAGTGATTATATACAGTATTATCTATAGTTAGTGTCTACAGTATTATCTGTAGTGATTATATACAGTATTATCTGTAGTGATTATATACAGTATTATCTGTAGTGATTATATACAGTATTATCTGTAGTGATTATATACAGTATTATCTGTAGTGATTATATACAGTATTATCTATAGTTAGTGTCTACAGTATTATCTGTAGTGATTATATACAGTATTATCTGTAGTGATTATATACAGTATTATCTGTAGTGATTATATACAGTATTATCTGTAGTGATTATATACAGTATTATCTATAGTTAGTGTCTACAGTATTATCTGTAGTGATTATATACAGTATTATCTGTAGTGATTATATACAGTACAGTATTATCTGTAGTGATTATATACAGTATTATCTGTAGTGATTTATACAGTATTATCTGTAGTGATTATATACAGTATCTGTAGTGATTATATACAGTATTATCTGTAGTTATTATACACAGTATTATCTATAGTTAGTGTCTACAGTATTATCTGTAGTGATTATATACAGTATTATCTGTAGTGATTATATACAGTATTATCTGTAGTGATTATATACAGTATTATCTGTAGTGATTATATACAGTATTATCTATAGTTAGTGTCTACAGTATTATCTGTAGTGATTATATACAGTATTATCTGTAGTGATTATATACAGTACTATCTGTAGTGATTATATACAGTATTATCTGTAGTGATTATATACAGTACAGTATTATTATATACAGTATTATCTGTAGTTATTATACACAGTATTATCTATAGTTAGTGTCTACAGTATTATCTGTAGTGATTATATACAGTATTATCTGTAGTGATTATATACAGTACAGTATTTTCTGCTGTGAGACAAAGAGAAATGAGCAGCTCATTTGTGATTCTCAACCCGTCAGTCGTTGACAGGAGGTGAATTTAAAATGACACTTTTTCCACCAATAGTCATGTGTAGCTGTCTTTCATGTGGAGCTGGTGTCCCAGAGCTAGATTAGTTTGCCTGGGACGGTTTGACTTGTCAGACTATGGCCTGAGGAGAGTCTGGAGGCTAAATCCATCCCCTCAGTCCTGCTGCAGTCTGCAGCCCTCTGAAGCCCACGGAGGACATGATTAGTACTCATGGGGAGGCACAAAAGGCCGCTGAACTAGAAACAGAGTTGCTACACCTTGTCTGTGTTAATTGATCACAGGCAAATTAGCTTCCCTGTCCAGAGCTTAATGTGCTGCCTGTATCAACACCTTGCCGACAACCTCAGTCATTTGTAGGTGGAGAAATCATCCTGTTAATCATTTAGAACAGGAATGAATCTCAACCTATATTCTCTACGGCCTTCATCACTTCTCAGCTGCACTGACTGGGCTTCTACCATCTGTATTCAACATGGTCTGATGGACAGAAAGTCTGCTTCCATCTGTATTCAACATGGTCTGATGGACAGAAAGTCTGCTCTTCTACCATCTGTATTCAACATGGTCTGATGGACAGAAAGTCTGCTCTGCTTCCATCTGTATTCAACATGGTCTGATGGACAGAAAGTCTGCTTCCATCTGTATTCAACATGGTCTGATGGACAGAAAGTCTGCTTCCATCTGTATTCAACATGGTCTGATGGACAGAAAGTCTGCTTCCATCTGTATTCAACATGGTCTGATGGACAGAAAGTCTGCTTCCATCTGTATTCAACATGGTCTGATGGACAGAAAGTCTGCTTCCATCTGTATTCAACATGGTCTGATGGACAGAAAGTCTGCTTCTATCTGTATTCAACATGGTCGGATGGACAGAAAGTCTGCTCTGCTTCCATCTGTATTCAACATGGTCTGATGGACAGAAAGTCTGCTTCCATCTGTATTCAACATGGTCTGATGGACAGAAAGTCTGCTTCCATCTGTATTCAACATGGTCTGATGGACAGAAAGTCTGCTTCCATCTGTATTCAACATGGTCTGATGGACAGAAAGTCTGCTTCAATCTGTATTCAACATGGTCTGATGGACAGAAAGTCTGCTTCCATCTGTATTCAACATGGTCTGATGGACAGAAAGTCTGCTTCCATCTGTATTCAACATGGTCTGATGGACAGAAAGTCTGCTTCTATCTGTATTCAACATGGTCGGATGGACAGAAAGTCTGCTCTTCCCTACCATCTGTATTCAACATGGTCTGGTAGACAGAATATCTGTTCTTCCCTACCATCTGTATACAACATGGTCTGATGGACAGAAAGTCTGCTCCTCTACCATCTGTATTCAACATGGTCTGGTAGACAGAATGTCTGCTCTTCCCTACCATCTGTATTCAACATGGTATGGTAGACAGAATGTCTGCTCTTCCCTACCATCTGTATTCAACATGGTCTGATAGACAGAATGTCTGCTCCTCTACCATCTGTATTCAACATGGTCTGGTAGACAGAATGTCTGCTCCTCTACCATCTGTATTCAACATGGTCTGGTAGACAGAATGTCTGCTCTTCTACCATCTGTATTCAACATGGTCTGGTAGACAGAATGTCTGCTCCTCTACCATCTGTATTCAACATGGTCTGGTAGACAGAATGTCTGCTCCTCTACCATCTGTATTCAACATGGTCTGGTAGACAGAATGTCTGCTCTTCTACCATCTGTATTCAACATGGTCTGGTAGACAGAATGTCTGCTCTTCTACCATCTGTATTCAACATGGTCTGGTAGACAGAATGTCTGCTCCTCTACCATCTGTATTCAACATGGTCTGGTAGACAGAATGTCTGCTCCTCTACCATCTGTATTCAACATGGTCTGGTAGACAGAATGTCTGCTCTTCCCTACCATCTGTATTCAACATGGTATGGTAGACAGAATGTCTGCTCTTCCCTACCATCTGTATTCAACATGGTCTGATAGACAGAATGTCTGCTCCTCTACCATCTGTATTCAACATGGTCTGGTAGACAGAATGTCTGCTCCTCTACCATCTGTATTCAACATGGTCTGGTAGACAGAATGTCTGCTCTTCTACCATCTGTATTCAACATGGTCTGGTAGACAGAATGTCTGCTCCTCTACCATCTGTATTCAACATGGTCTGGTAGACAGAATGTCTGCTCCTCTACCATCTGTATTCAACATGGTCTGGTAGACAGAATGTCTGCTCCTCTACCATCTGTATTCAACATGGTCTGGTAGACAGAATGTCATGCCAACCCCAAAAATGGACGACGAAGCACTGTTCAAGTTTTATTAGCAGTATAGGAAAATTATCCGTTTAGGAATATTAACAGTTTTGAAGGAGTAGCAGTATATTAATAGTAGCAGTATATGAATAGTAGCAGTATATTAATAGTAGTAGTATATTAATAGTACAGTATATTAATAGACATTTACATTTACATTTAAGTCACTTAGCAGACGTTCTTATCCAGAGCGACTTACAGATTGGTGCATTCACCTTATGACATCCAGTGGAAGCCACTTTACAATAGTGCATCTAAATCTTAAAGGGGGGGGGGTGAGAAGGATTACTTTATCCTATCCTAGGTATTCCTTAAAGAGGTGGGGTTTCAGGTGTCTCCGGAAGGTGGTGATTGACTCAGCTGTCCTGGCGTCGTGAGGGAGTTTGTTCCACCATTGGGGGGCCAGAGCAGCGAACAGTTTTGACTGGGCTGAGCGGGAACTGTACTTCCTCAGTGGTAGGGAGGCGAGCAGGCCAGAGGTGGATGAACGCAGTGCCCTTGTTTGGGTGTAAGGCCTGATCAGAGCCTGGAGGTACTGAGGTGCCGTTCCCCTCACAGCTCCGTAGGCAAGCACCATGGTCTTGTAGCGGATGCGAGCTTCAACTGGAAGCCAGTGGAGAGAGCGGAGGAGCGGGGTGACGTGAGAGAACTTGGGAAGGTTGAACACCAGACGGGCTGCGGCGTTCTGGATGAGTTGTAGGGGTTTAATTGAACAGGCAGGGAGCCCAGCCAACAGCGAGTTGCAGTGATCCAGACGGGAGATGACAAGTGCCTGGATTAGGACCTGCGCTACTTCCTGTGTGAGGCAGGGTCGTACTCTGCGGATGTTGTAGAGCATGAACCTACAGGAACGGGCCACCGCCTTGATGTTAGTTGAGAACGACAGGGTGTTGTCCAGGATCACGCCAAGGTTCTTGGCGCTCTGGGAGGAGGACACAATGGAGTTGTCAACCGTGATGGCGAGATCATGGAACGGGCAGTCCTTCCCCGGGAGGAAGCGATACCATCCGAGTAGGGGCAGTGTGGGAAGTGTTGGATGAGAGCGAGAGGGAAAAGGATACAAGGTAGTGGTCGGAGACTTGGAGGGGAGTTGCAGTGAGGTTAGTGGAAGAACAGCATCTAGTAAAGATGAGGTTGAGCGTATTGCCTGCCTTGTGAGTAGGGGGGGGGAACGTGAGAGGGTGAGGTCAAAAGAGGAGAGGAGTGGAAAGAAGGAGGCAGAGAGGAATGAGTCAAAGGTAGACGTGGGGAGGTTAAAGTCGCCCAGAACTGTGAGAGGTGAGCCGTCCTCAGGAAAGGAGCTTATCAAGGCATCAAGCTCATTGATGAACTCTCCGAGGGAACCTGGAGGGCGATAAATGATAAGGATGTTAAGCTTGAAAGGGCTGGTAACTGTGACAGCATGGAATTCAAAGGAGGTGATAGACAGATGGGTAAGGGGAGAAAGAGAGAATCACCACTTGGGAGAGATGAGGATCCCGGTGCCACCACCCCGCTGACCAGAAGCTCTCGGTAGCAGTAGGAGTGGCAGTGTTATCTGTGGTGATCCATGTTTCCGTCAGTGCCAAGAATTCGAGGGACTGGAGGGAGGCATAGGCTGAGATGAACTCTGCCTTGTTGGCCGCAGATCGGCAGTTCCAGAGGCTACCGGAGACCTGAAACTCCACGTGGGTCGTGCGCGCTGGGACCACCAAATTAGGGTGGCCGCGGCCACGCAGTGTGGAGCGTTTGTATGGTCTGTGCAGAGAGGAGAGAACAGGGATAGACAGACACATAGTTGACAGGCTACAGAAGAGGCTACGCTAATGCAAAGGAGATTGGAATGACAAGTGGACTACACGTCTCGAATGTTCAGAAAGTTAAACTTACGTAGCAAGAATCTTATTGACTAAAATTATTAAAATGGTTCGATTCCCGGGACCACCCATACGTAGAATGTATGCACACATGACTGTAAGTCGCTTTGGATAAAAGCGTCTGCTAAATGGCATATTATTTTTATTATTATTATACAGTACTGCTGAAGTAGGCTAGCTGGCAGTGGCTGCGTTGTTGACTTTGTAGGCTAGCTGGCAGTGGCTGCGTTGTTGACACTACACTAATCAAGTCGTTCCGTTGAGTGTAATAGTTTCTACAGTGCTGCTATTAATTTCTACAGTGCTGCTATATTAATAGTAGCAATAGTAGTAGTATTTTAATAGTAGAAGTATATTAATAGTAGTAGTATATTAATAGTAGCAGTATATTAATAGTAGTAGTATATTAATAGTAGTATATTAATATTAGCAGTATTTTAATAGTAGAAGTATATATTAATAGTAGCAGTATAGTAGCAGTATATTGATAGTAGTGGTGTGTTAGTATTATCTGTCTATGAATAGTAGCAGTATATTAATAGTAGCAGTATAGTAGCAGTATATTGATAGTAGTGGTGTGTTAGTATTATCTGTCTATGAATAGTAGCAGAATATTAATAGTAGCAGTATATTGATAGTAGTGGTGTGTTAGTATTATCTGTATATGAATAGTAGCAGTATATATGAATAGTAGCAGTATATATGAATAGTAGCAGTATATATGAATAGTAGCAGTATATTAGAATAGTAGCAGTATATTAGAATAGTAGCAGTATATGAATAGTAGCAGTATATGAATAGTAGCAGTATATGAATAATAGCAGTATATGAATAATAGCAGTATATTAGAATAGTAGCAGTATATTAGAATAGTAGCAGTATATTAGAATAGTAGCAGTATATTAGAATAGTAGCAGTATATTAGAATAGTAGCAGTATATGAATAGTAGCAGTATATGAATAGTAGCAGTATATGAATAGTAGCAGTATATGAATAGTAGCAGTATATGAATAGTAGCAGTATATGAATAGTAGCAGTATATGAATAGTAGCAGTATATGAATAGTAACAGTATATTAATAGTAACAGTATATTAATAGTAACAGTATATTAATAGTAGCAGTATATTAATAGTAGCAGTATATTAATAGTAGTATATTATTAGTAGCAGTATATTAATAGTAGTATATTAGTAGTAGCAGTATATTAATAGTAGCAGTATATTCATAGTAGCATATTAATAGTAGCAGTATATTAATAGTAGCAGTATATTAATAGTAGTGTTATATTAATAGTAGTATTAATAGTAGTATTAATAGTAGCAGTATATTAATAGTAGCAGTATATTAATAGTAGCAGTATATTAATAGTAGCAGTATATTAATAGTAGCAGTATATTAATAATAGCAGTATATTAATAATAGCAGTATATTAATAGTAGTGTTATATGAATAGTAGCAGTATATTAATAGTAGTATTAATAGTAGTATTAATAATAGCAGTATATTAATAATAGCAGTATATTAATAGTAGTGTTATATGAATAGTAGCAGTATATTAATAGTAGTATTAATAGTAGTATTAATAATAGCAGTATATTAATAATAGCAGTATATTAATAATAGCAGTATATTAATAGTAGCAGTATATTAATAATAGCAGTATATTAATAGCAATATATTAATAGTAGTATATTAATAGTAGCATTATATTAATAGTAGCAGTATATTAATAGTAGCAGTATATTAATAGTAGCAGTATATTAATAGTAGCAGTATATTAATAGTAGTATATTAATATTAATATGAATAGTAGTGGTATGTTAGTATTATCTGTATATGAATAGTAGTAGTATTATCTGTATATTAATAGTAGTATATTAATATTAATATGAATAGTAGTGGTATGTTAGTATTATCTGTATATGAATAGTAGTAGTATTATCTGTATATGAATAGTAGTGGTATTATCTGTATATGAATAGTAGTGGTATTATCTGTATATGAATAGTAGTGGTATTATCTGTATATTAATAGTAGTGGTATGTTAGTATTATCTGTATATGAATAGTAGTGGTATTATCTGTATATTAATAGTAGTAGTATGTTAGTATTATCTGTATATTAATAGTAGTGGTATTATCTGTATATGAATAGTTGTGGTATGTTAGTATTATCTGTATATGAATAGTAGTGGTATGTTAGTATTATCTGTATATGAATAGTAGTGGTATTATCTGTATATGAATAGTAGTGGTATGTTAGTATTATCTGTATATGAATAGTAGTGGTATTATCTGTATATGAATAGTAGTGGTATTATCTGTATATTAATAGTAGTGGTACGTTAGTATTATCTGTATATGAATAGTTGTGGTATTATCTGTATATGAATAGTAGTGGTATGTTAGTATTATCTGTATATGAATAGTAGTGGTATTATCTGTATATTAATAGTAGTAGTATTATCTGTATATTAATAGTAGTGGTATGTTAGTATTATCTGTATATGAATAGTTGTGGTATTATCTGTATATGAATAGTAGTGGTATGTTAGTATTATCTGTATATTAATAGTAGTGGTATTATCTGTATATTAATAGTAGTGGTACGTTAGTATTATGTGTATACTAATAGTAGTAGTATTATCTGTATATTAATAGTAGTAGTATTATCTGTATATGAATAGTAGTGGTATTATCTGTATATTAATAGTAGTGGTATTATCTGTATATTAATAGTAGTGGTATGTTAGTATTATCTGTATATGAATAGTAGTAGTATTATCTGTATATGAATAGTAGTGGTATGTTAGTATTATCTGTATATTAATAGTAGTGGTATGTTAGTATTATCTGTATATTAATAGTAGTAGTATTATCTGTATATTAATAGTAGTAGTATTATCTGTATATTAATAGTAGTAGTATTATCTGTATATGAATAGTAGTGGTATGTTAGTATTATCTGTATATTAATAGTAGTGGTATGTTAGTATTATCTGTATATTAATAGTAGTAGTATGTTAGTATTATGTGTATACTAATAGTAGTAGTATTATCTGTATATGAATAGTAGTAGTATTATGTGTATATAAATAGTAGTGGTATTATCTGTATATGAATAGTAGTGGTATGTTAGTATTATCTGTATATTAATAGTAGTGGTATGTTAGTATTATCTGTATATTAATAGTTGTGGTATTATCTGTATATTAATAGTAGTAGTATTATCTGTATATTAATAGTAGTGGTATGTTAGTATTATCTGTATATGAATAGTTGTGGTATTATCTGTATATGAATAGTAGTGGTATGTTAGTATTATCTGTATATTAATAGTAGTGGTATTATCTGTATATTAATAGTAGTGGTACGTTAGTATTATGTGTATACTAATAGTAGTAGTATTATCTGTATACTAATAGTAGTAGTATTATCTGTATATTAATAGTTGTGGTATTATCTGTATATTAATAGTAGTGGTATGTTAGTATTATCTGTATATGAATAGTAGTAGTATTATCTGTATATTAATAGTAGTGGTATTATCTGTATATTAATAGTAGTAGTATTATCTGTATATTAATAGTAGTGGTATGTTAGTATTATCTGTATATTAATAGTAGTGGTATGTTAGTATTATCTGTATATGAATAGTAGTAGTATGTTAGTATTATCTGTATATGAATAGTAGTATTATTATCTGTATATGAATAGTAGTAGTATTATCTGTATATGAATAGTAGTGGTACGTTAGTATTATGTGTATATTAATAGTAGTAGTATTATCTGTATATTAATAGTAGTAGTATTATCTGTATATTAATAGTAGTAGTATTATCTGTATATTAATAGTAGTAGTATTATCTGTATATTAATAGTAGTGGTACGTTAGTATTATGTGTATATTAATAGTAGTAGTATTATCTGTATATTAATAGTAGTAGTATTATCTGTATATGAATAGTAGTAGTATTATCTGTATATGAATAGTAGTGGTATTATCTGTATATTAATAGTAGTGGTACGTTAGTATTATCTGTATATGAATAGTAGTGGTATTATCTGTATATTAATAGTAGTGGTACGTTAGTATTATCTGTATATGAATAGTAGTGGTATTATCTGTATATTAATAGTAGTGGTACGTTAGTATTATCTGTATATGAATAGTAGTGGTATGTTAGTATTATCTGTATATGAATAGTAGTGGTATTATCTGTATATGAATAGTAGTGGTATGTTAGTATTATCTGTATATTAATAGTAGTGGTATGTTAGTATTATCTGTATATGAATAGTAGTGGTATTATCTGTATATGAATAGTAGTGGTACGTTAGTATTATGTGTATACTAATAGTAGTAGTATTATGTGTATATTAATAGTAGTAGTATTATCTGTATATGAATAGTAGTGGTATGTTAGTATTATCTGTATATTAATAGTAGTGGTATGTTAGTATTATCTGTATATGAATAGTAGTGGTATTATCTGTATATGAATAGTAGTGGTATGTTAGTATTATCTGTATATTAATAGTAGTGGTATTATCTGTATATTAATAGTAGTAGTATGTTAGTATTATGTGTATATTAATAGTAGTGGTATTATCTGTATATTAATAGTAGTGGTACGTTAGTATTATCTGTATATTAATAGTAGTAGTATGTTAGTATTATGTGTATATTAATAGTAGTAGTATTATCTGTATATTAATAGTAGTGGTATTATCTGTATATTAATAGTAGTAGTATGTTAGTATTATGTGTATACTAATAGTAGTAGTATTATCTGTATATTAATAGTAGTAGTATTATCTGTATATTAATAGTAGTGGTATTATCTGTATATGAATAGTAGTGGTACGTTAGTATTATGTGTATATTAATAGTAGTGGTATGTTAGTATTATGTGTATACTAATAGTAGTAGTATTATCTGTATATTAATAGTAGTAGTATTATCTGTATATTAATAGTAGTAGTATTATCTGTATATGAATAGTAGTGGTATGTTAGTATTATCTGTATATTAATAGTAGTGGTATGTTAGTATTATGTGTATACTAATAGTAGTAGTATTATCTGTATATTAATAGTAGTAGTATTATCTGTATATGAATAGTAGTGGTATGTTAGTATTATCTGTATATTAATAGTAGTAGTATTATCTGTATATGAATAGTAGTGGTATGTTAGTATTATCTGTATATTAATAGTAGTAGTATTATCTGTATATGAATAGTAGTGGTATGTTAGTATTATCTGTATATTAATAGTAGTGGTATGTTAGTATTATCTGTATATTAATAGTAGTAGTATGTTAGTATTATGTGTATACTAATAGTAGTAGTATTATCTGTATATTAATAGTAGTAGTATTATCTGTATATTAATAGTAGTGGTATTATCTGTATATTAATAGTAGTGGTATTATCTGTATATGAATAGTAGTGGTATGTTAGTATTATCTGTATACTAATAGTAGTAGTATTATCTGTATATTAATAGTAGTAGTATTATCTGTATATTAATAGTAGTAGTATTATCTGTATATTAATAGTAGTGGTATGTTAGTATTATGTGTATACTAATAGTAGTAGTATTATCTGTATATTAATAGTAGTAGTATTATCTGTATATTAATAGTAGTAGTATTATCTGTATATTAATAGTAGTGGTATTATCTGTATATGAATAGTAGTGGTATGTTAGTATTATCTGTATATTAATAGTAGTAGTATGTTAGTATTATGTGTATACTAATAGTAGTAGTATTATCTGTATATTAATAGTAGTAGTATTATCTGTATATTAATAGTAGTGGTATTATCTGTATATGAATAGTAGTGGTACGTTAGTATTATCTGTATATGAATAGTAGTGGTATGTTAGTATTATCTGTATATTAATAGTAGTGGTATGTTAGTATTATCTGTATATTAATAGTAGTAGTATGTTAGTATTATGTGTATACTAATAGTAGTAGTATTATCTGTATATTAATAGTAGTAGTATTATCTGTATATTAATAGTAGTGGTATTATCTGTATATGAATAGTAGTGGTACGTTAGTATTATGTGTATATTAATAGTAGTGGTATGTTAGTATTATGTGTATACTAATAGTAGTAGTATTATCTGTATATTAATAGTAGTAGTATTATCTGTATATTAATAGTAGTGGTATTATCTGTATATGAATAGTAGTGGTACGTTAGTATTATCTGTATATGAATAGTAGTAGTATTATCTGTATATTAATAGTAGTGGTATGTTAGTATTATCTGTATATTAATAGTAGTGGTATTATCTGTATATTAATAGTAGTGGTATTATCTGTATATGAATAGTAGTGGTATGTTAGTATTATCTGTATACTAATAGTAGTAGTATTATCTGTATATTAATAGTAGTAGTATTATCTGTATATTAATAGTAGTAGTATTATCTGTATATTAATAGTAGTGGTATGTTAGTATTATGTGTATACTAATAGTAGTAGTATTATCTGTATATTAATAGTAGTAGTATTATCTGTATATTAATAGTAGTAGTATTATCTGTATATTAATAGTAGTGGTATTATCTGTATATGAATAGTAGTGGTATGTTAGTATTATCTGTATATTAATAGTAGTAGTATGTTAGTATTATGTGTATACTAATAGTAGTAGTATTATCTGTATATTAATAGTAGTAGTATTATCTGTATATGAATAGTAGTGGTATGTTAGTATTATCTGTATATGAATAGTAGTGGTATGTTAGTATTATCTGTATATTAATAGTAGTGGTATGTTAGTATTATCTGTATATTAATAGTAGTAGTATGTTAGTATTATGTGTATACTAATAGTAGTAGTATTATCTGTATATTAATAGTAGTAGTATTATCTGTATATTAATAGTAGTGGTATTATCTGTATATGAATAGTAGTGGTACGTTAGTATTATGTGTATATTAATAGTAGTGGTATGTTAGTATTATGTGTATACTAATAGTAGTAGTATTATCTGTATATTAATAGTAGTAGTATTATCTGTATATTAATAGTAGTGGTATTATCTGTATATGAATAGTAGTGGTACGTTAGTATTATCTGTATATGAATAGTAGTAGTATTATCTGTATATGAATAGTAGTGGTATTATCTGTATATGAATAGTAGTGGTACGTTAGTATTATCTGTATATGAATAGTAGTGGTATTATCTGTATATGAATAGTAGTGGTATGTTAGTATTATCTGTATATGAATAGTAGTAGTATTATCTGTATATTAATAGTAGTGGTATGTTAGTATTATCTGTATATGAATAGTAGTAGTATTATCTGTATATGAATAGTAGTGGTATTATCTGTATATGAATAGTAGTGGTATGTTAGTATTATCTGTATATTAATAGTAGTGGTATGTTAGTATTATCTGTATATGAATAGTAGTAGTATTATCTGTATATGAATAGTAGTGGTATTATCTGTATATTAATAGTAGTGGTATGTTAGTATTATCTGTATATGAATAGTAGTGGTATTATCTGTATATGAATAGTAGTAGTATGTTAGTATTATCTGTATATGAATAGTAGTGGTATTATCTGTATATGAATAGTAGTGGTATGTTAGTATTATCTGTATATGAATAGTAGTGGTATTATCTGTATTTTAATAGGCACTGAGGACGTTGTATGAATTTATATACGAGGCCAATTGAATGGATATATTTAATAGTCTTGTGTCAATAGACAGCAGAACAAATGCAGACATACTGACACATCTTCAATGGCCCCTGCTTTCAAACAGGCTTCCATTAACCAACCCTACTGCCTTTCCCTCAACAGGACATGAAGAGGGAGGAAACAACCAACCCCCTGCTTTCAAACAGGCTTCCATTAACCAACCCTACTGCCTTTCCCTCAACAGGACATGAAGAGGGAGGAAACAACCAACCCCCTGCTTTCAAACAGGCTTCCATTAACCAACCCTACTGCCTTTCCCTCGACAGGACATGAAGAGGGAGGAAACAACCAACCCCCTGCTTTCAAACAGGCTTCCATTAACCAACCCTACTGCCTTTCCCTCGACATGACATGAAGAGGGAGAAAACAACCAACCCCCTGCTTTCAAACAGGCTTCCATTAACCAACCCTACTGCCTTTCCCTCCACAGGACATGAAGAGGAGGAAACAACCAACCCCTGCTTTCAAACAGGCTTCCATTAACCAACCCTACTGCCTTTCCCTCCACAGGACATGAAGAGGAGGAAAACAACCAACCCCTGCTTTCAAACAGGCTTCCATTAACCAACCCTACTGCCTTTCCCTCGACAGGACATGAAGAGGGAGGAAACAACCAACCCCTGCTTTCAAACAGGCTTCCATTAACCAACCCTACTGCCTTTCCCTCGACAGGACATGAAGAGGGAGAAAACAACCAACCCCTGCTTTCAAACAGGCTTCCATTAACCAACCCTACTGCCTTTCCCTCGACAGGACATGAAGAGGGAGAAAACAACCAACCCCTGCTTTCAAACAGGCTTCCATTAACCAACCCTACTGCCTTTCCCTCAACAGGACATGAAGAGGGAGGAAACAACCAACCCCTGCTTTCAAACAGGCTTCCATTAACCAACCCTACTGCCTTTCCCTCAACAGGACATGAAGAGGAGGAAACAACCAACCCCTGCTTTCAAACAGGCTTCCATTAACCAACCCTACTGCCTTTCCCTCGACAGGACATGAAGAGGGAGGAAACAACCAGAACCCCTGCTTTCAAACAGGCTTCCATTAACCAACCCTACTGCCTTTCATCCTCAAGGACATGAAGAGGGAGGAAACAAGTGACAATTCCCCCTGCTTTCAAACAGGCTTCCATTAACCAACCCTACTGCCTTTCCCTCGACAGGACATTTGAAAGGTGAAAACAACCAACCCCTGCTTTCAAACAGGCTTCCATTAACCAACCCTACTGCCTTTCCCTCGACAGGACATGAAGAGGGAGGAAACAAAAACAGAAAGAACTGAAACTTTACTGTGAATACATATTTCAGGCAGCTCCCTGTCATCCCAAATACATTTAGACATTTTACCAAGTGACATATTCCACATAGTTTTCAGTGGCAAAGAACATTGAAATGCCAGCATAATTTAATCTTTTGCAATATTTGTTTTTAAGGTGAAACAGATTAATGTCTTTCTTCTAATTGAAACATTATTTGTCCCCTTGGTTGAATATTGATGCAGTTCCAAAACCAAGACAACAGTGACTGTCTGCTCATAAAAACACTTATTTAAGCAATGAAGATGTTTCAGAAGGTTCCAGATTAAGCAAGGCTAATCGGTCTGACAGAAGTTAGGATCAAACAACAACATTTAAATATGTATTCTCACTTTGAGTTGAGCCGACAGGCTTTAATCCATCAGCAGTCAGGCAGTTCCAGATTCAGTGGAACTCTGATCATCATGACCAGCATTATTTAATCCACTATATTCAGAGATTCCAGAAGGTTCCAGATTAATGTGATGTCTAATCATCATGACCAGCATTATTTAATCCACTATATTCAGAGATTCCAGAAGGTTCCAGATTAATGTGATGTCTAATCATCATGACCAGCATTATTTAATCCACTATATTCAGAGATTCCAGAAGGTTCCAGATTAATGTGATGTCTAATCATCATGACCAGCATTATTTAATCCACTATATTCAGAGATTCCAGAAGGTTCCAGATTAATGTGATGTCTAATCATCATGACCAGCATTATTTAATCCACTATATTCAGAGATTCCAGAAGGTTCCAGATTAATGTGATGTCTAATCATCATGACCGGCATTATTTAATCCACTATATTCAGAGATTCCAGAAGGTTCCAGATTAATGTGATGTCTAATCATCATGACCAGCATGATTTAATCCACTATATTCAGAGATTCCAGAAGGTTCCAGATTAATGTGATGTCTAATCATCATGACCAGCATGATTTAATCCACTATATTCAGAGATTCCAGAAGGTTCCAGATTAATGTGATGTCTAATCATCATGACCAGCATGATTTAATCCACTATATTCAGAGATTCCAAAAGGTTCCAGATTAATGTGATGTCTAATCATCATGACCAGCATGATTTAATCCACTATATTCAGAGATTCCAGAAGGTTCCAGATTAATGTGATGTCTAATCATCATGACCAGCATTATTTAATCCACTATATTCAGAGATTCCAGAAGGTTCCAGATTAATGTGATGTCTAATCATCATGACCAGCATTATTTCATCCACTATATTCAGAGATTCCAGAAGATTCCAGATACATTTGCTGTTTACAGTGATAATATGAACACATGCTTGCTGTAATTTACAGTAATGTGGGCTAACAGGAAGTTTGGACAGGTACAGTAAGGTCAATATGCTACTCAGACGTTACTGAGGTAGAAATCATTAAATCATTCAGATCATAGTAAAACAGGAACATAAATGTAAGTAGTATATCTAAACTATAGACATGTTATTACTGTTTGAATAATACAAAATAACATGGGTCAGGATTAGGGTCAGGTTTAGGGTCAGGGGTTAGGGTCAGGGATTAGGGTCAGGATTAGGGTCAGGGTTAGGGTCAAGGGTTAGGGTCAAGGGTTAGGGTCAAGGGTTAGAATTAGGGTCAAGGGATAGGGTCAGGGTTAAGGGTAGGGTCAGGATTAGGGTTAGGGTCAGGGTTAGGGTCAGGGGTCAGGGTTAGGGTCAGGGTTAGGGTCAGGGGTTAGGGTCAGGGGTTAGAATTACGGTCAGGGGATAAGGTCAGGGTCAGGGTTAAGGGTAGGGTCAGGGTCAGGGTTAGGGTCAGGGTCAGGGTCAGGGTTAGGGTCAGGGGTCAGGGTTAGGGGTTACAGTCAGGGTTAGGGTCAAGGGTTAGAATTAGGGTCAGGGGATAGGGTCAGGGTTAAGGGTAGGGTCAGGGTCAGGGTTAGGGTCAGGGGTCATTGTTAGGGTCAGGGGTTGGGGTCAGGGTCAGGGGATAGGGTCAGGGTTAAGGGCAGGGTCAGGGTTAGGGTTAGGGTTAAGGTTACCGATCGCTGCAGCTGTACATAGTCTATCGGTAAATAGCCCACCCAACTTTACCTACCTCATTCCCATACTGTTTATATTTATTTACTTTTCTGCTCTTTTGCACACCAATATCTCTACCTGTACATGTCCATCTGATCATTTATCACTCCAGTGTTAATCTGCTAAATTGTAATTATTCGCCTATCTCCTCATGCCTTTTGCACACATTGTATATAGACTCTCTTTTTGTATTTTTTTCTACTGTGTTATTGACTTGTTAATTGTTTACTCCATGTGTAACTCTGTGTTGTCTGTTCACACTGCTATGCTTTATCTTGGCCAGGTCGCAGTTGCAAATGAGAACTTGTTCTCAACTAGCCTACCTGGTTAAATAAAGGTGAATTAAAAAAAGATTTAAAAAAAGGGTTAGGGTGTGGGTCAGGGTTGGGGTTAGGTGGGTTAGGGTGTGGGTTAAGGTCAGGGTTAGGTGGGTTGGGGTGTGGGTTAGGGTTAGGGTGTGGGTCAGGGTCAGGGTTAGGTTAACCCTGTTACTTTAGGGTTAGGTTAACCCTGTTACTTTAGGGTTAGGTTAACCCTGTTACTTTAGGGTTAGGTTAACCCTGTTACTTTAGGGTTAGGTTAACCCTGTTACTTTAGGGTTAGGTTAACCCTGTTACTTTAGGGTTAGGTTAACCCTGTTACTTTAGGGTTAGGTTAACCCTGTTACTTTAGGGTTAGGTTAACCCTGTTACTTTAGGGTTAGGTTAACCCTGTTACTTTAGGGTTAGGTTAACCCTGTTACTTTAGGATTAGGTTAACCCTGTTACTTTAGGGTTAGGTTAACCCTGTTACTTTAGGGTTAGGTTAACCCTAATCTACCCATTGACACACAATACTCCATAATGACAAAGTGAAAATATGTTTTTAGAAATGTTTGATCATTTATTGAAAATTAAATTAAGATTTTTTTTATTTGCATACAGTACCAGTCAATTGTTAGGACACCTACTCATTCAGGGGTTTTTCATTATTGTTCATATTTGTACTACATTGTTGAATAATAGTGAAGATATCAAAACTATGAAATAACACACATGGACTCATATAGTAACCAAAATAGTGTTTAACAAATCAAAATATATTTTATATTTGAGATTCTTCAAAGTAGCCACCGTTTTCCTTGATGACAGCTTTGCAAACTCTTGGCATTATCTCAACCATCTTCACCTGGAATACGTGTCCAACAGTCTTGAAGGGTTAGGGTTAGGGTTTAGAGTATAAATTCACTCTTAAGTAACAAGGATCTTAACTTCTTATGGTATAGGGGACGCTTGCGTCCCACTTGGCCAAAAGCCAGTTAAAATGCAGAGCGCCAGATTCAAATAAAATGATATACAAATTAAACTTTCATTAAATCACACATGTAAGATACTAAATTAAAGCTACACTCGTTGTCAATCCAGCCAACATGTCAGATTTCAAAAAGGCTTTTCGGCGAAAGCATAAGAAGCTATTATCTGATGAAAGCACAATAGTAAACAACGAGAGTAGCATATTTCAACCCTGCAGGCGCTACACAAAACACAGAAATAAAATATAAAACATGCCTTACCTTTGACGAGCTTCTTTTGTTGGCACTCCAATATGTTCCATAAACATCACAATTGGTCCTTTGGTACGATTAATTCCGTCCATATATATCCAAAACGTCCATTTATTTGGCGCGTTTGATCCAGAAAAAAACAGCTTCCAAATTGCGCAACGTCACTACAAAATATCTCTAAAGTTGTCTGTAAACTTTGCCAAAACATTTCAAACTACTTTTGTAATACAACTTTATTTTTTAAACGTTAATAATCGATCAAATTGAAGACGGGTCTATCTGTTTTCAATAGAGGACGAGAGGAAACTAACACACTACTTTTCAAGTCTTGCGCACTCTCAACAGCGTTAACTTTTTCCAAGATGGCCGTACTTCTTCATTGCACGAAGGAATAACCTCAACCAAATTCCAAAGACTGGTGACATCCAGTGGAAGCGGTAGGAACTGAAAACAAGTGCCTAAGAAATATTGTTTCCCAATGAGAAATCATTGAACAGACAGAGACCTCAAAAAAAATCTGAATGGTTAGTCCTCTGGGTTTTGCCTGCTACATAAGTTCTGTTATACTCACTGACATGATTCAAACAGTTTTAGAAACTTCAGGGTGTTTTCTATCCAAATCTACCAATAATATGCATATCTTATATTCTTGGCATGAGTAGCAGGAAGTTGAAATTGGGCACGCTATTTATCCAAAAGTGAAAATGCTGCCTCCTATACCTTAAGAAGTATTAAGCCATATAGCTTTCCAAGACTTTATATTACAATATGGATGTTCAAAAGTAACTTATTTTCTATTTTCTATTTACAACATAGTGATCTTGGTACATTTTTGTGATTAACCAATAACAGGAATTCTGCCAAACCTTTCCTCTTTCTATAAATAGACATTAAATAGATATAAATAGACCTCGACACAAACACACAGGAAGATACAAGGATGCTCCCTGACGTCAAACACTTGTTTCCTTCACTCTGCAGTCCATCTCATCCCAAACCATCTCCATTGGGTTGAGGTCGGGTGATTGTGGAGGCCAGGTCATCTAATGCAGCACTACATCACTCTCCTTCTCGGTCAAATAGACCACACACAGCCTGGAGGTGTGTTGGGTCATTGTCCTGTTGAAAAACAAAATATAATTAATGAAATTTGAATTCAGGTTCTACCACAACAATATGTGGAATACGCTAAGGGGCATGAAAACGTTGTGCACTGTCCTATAATACCAGCTATACACTGTCCTATAATACCAGCTAGACCCTGTCCTATAATACCAGCTAGACCCTGTCCTATAATACCAGCTAGACCCTGTCCTATAATACCAGCTAGACCCTGTCCTATAATAACAGCTAGACCCTGTCCTATTATAACAGCTAGACCCTGTCCTATAATACCAGCTAGACCCTGTCCTATAATACCAGCTATACAATGTCCTATAATACCAGCTAGACCCTGTCCTATAATAACAGCTAGACCCTGTCCTATAATAACAGCTAGACCCTGTCCTATAATACCAGCTAGACCCTGTCCTATAATACCAGCTAGACCCTGTCCTATAATACCAGCTAGACCCTGTCCTATAATACCAGCTAGACCCTGTCCTATAATACCAGCTAGACCCTGTCCTATAATACCAGCTAGACCCTGTCCTATAATACCAGCTAGACCCTGTCCTATAATACCAGCTAAACCCTGTCCTATAATACCAGCTAGACCCTGTCCTATAATACCAGCTAGACCCTGTCCTATAATACCAGCTAGACCCTGTCCTATAATACCAGCTAGACCCTGTCCTATAATACCAGCTAGACCCTGTCCTATAATACCAGCTAGACCCTGTCCTATAATAACAGCTAGACCCTGTCCTATAATACCAGCTAGAAACTGTCCTATAATACCAGCTAGACCCTGTCCTATAATACCAGCTAGACCCTGTCCTATAATACCAGCTAGACCCTGTCCTATAATACCAGCTAGACCCTGTCCTATAATACCAGCTATACCCTGTCCTATACCAGCTATACACTGTCCTATAATACCAGCTATACACTGTCCTATAATACCAGCTAGACCCTGTCCTATAATACCAGCTAGACCCTGTCCTATCATACCAGCTATACCCTGTCCTATAATACCAGCTATACCCTGTCCTATAATACCAGCTATACCCTGTCCTATAATACCAGCTATACCCTGTCCTATAATACCAGCTATACCCTGTCCTATAATACCAGCTAGACCCTGTCCTATAATACCAGCTAGACCCTGTCCTATAATACCAGCTAGAAACTGTCCTATAATACCAGCTAGACCCTGTCCTATAATACCAGCTAGACCCTGTCCTATAATACCAGCTAGACCCTGTCCTATAATACCAGCTAGACCCTGTCCTATAATACCAGCTAGACCCTGTCCTATAATACCAGCTAGACCCTGTCCTATAATAACAGCTAGAAACTGTCCTATAATACCAGCTAGACCCTGTCCTATAATACCAGCTATACCCTGTCCTATAATACCAGCTAGACCCTGTCCTATAATACCAGCTAGACCCTGTCCTATAATACCAGCTAGACCCTGTCCTATAATACCAGCTAGACCCTGTCCTATAATACCAGCTAGACCCTGTCCTATAATACCAGCTAGACCCTGTCCTATAATACCAGCTAGACCCTGTCCTATAATACCAGCTAGACCCTGTCCTATAATACCAGCTAGACCCTGTCCTATAATACCAGCTAGACCCTGTCCTATAATACCAGCTAGACCCTGTCCTATAATACCAGCTAGACCCTGTCCTATAATAACAGCTAGACCCTGTCCTATAATAACAGCTAGACCCTGTCCTATAATACCAGCTAGACCCTGTCCTATAATACCAGCTAGACCCTGTCCTATAATACCAGCTAGACCCTGTCCTATAATAACAGCTAGACCCTGTCCTATAATAACAGCTAGACCCTGTCCTATAATACCAGCTAGACCCTGTCCTATAATAACAGCTAGACCCTGTCCTATAATACCAGCTAGACCCTGTCCTATAATAACAGCTAGACCCTGTCCTATAATAACAGCTAGACCCTGTCCTATAATAACAGCTAGACCCTGTCCTATAATAACAGCTAGACCCTGTCCTGATCAGTGCTGTACTGATATCTAATATCTCTATTTTGAGGCCATGAGGTCATATTAAAACATACAGGTGCCATATAATATAATATATAACACATTTGATCAGACCTGACCCATCCACTAGTCCAACACATTAGATCAGACCTGACCCATCCACTAGTCCAACACATTAGATCAGACCTGACCCATCCACTAGTCCAACCCATTAGATCAGACCTGACCCATCCACTAGTCCAACCCATTAGATCAGACCTAACCACTAGTCCAACCCATTAGATCAGACCTGACCACTAGTCCAACACATTAGATCAGACCTGACCACTAGTCCAACACATTAGATCAGACCTAAAACCGCAGCATCCCCCAATATCTGGAATAAAGGTGTCAGACTCTTTCATGTTAATTTAGAAATCTACCCTATGACCGTTTGTCGTTCCGCCAACCTATCATAGCCATTTGTAGTTCCTTCAACCTATCATAGCCATTTGTAGTTCTGCCAACCTATCACAGCCATTTGTAGTTCCGCCAACCTATCACAGCCATTTGTAGTTCCGCCAACCTATCATAGCCATTTGTAGTTCCGCCAACCTATCATAGCCATTTGTAGTTCCGCCAACCTATCATAGCCATTTGGAGTTCTGCCAACCTATCATGGCCATTTGTAGTTCTGCCAACCTATCATAGCTATTTGTAGTTCTGCCAACCTATCATAGCCATTTGTAGTTCTGCCAACCTATCATAGCTATTTGTAGTTCTGCCAACCTATCATAGCCATTTGTAGTTCTGCAAACCTATCATAGCCATGTGCAGGTTCACAGACCTATCATAGCCGAGCATCAGTGAGTGGAAATGTATTTAGTTTCAGCTGTTGTCCCATTCTTAATAGGTAGCCGTCCATAGAGAATGGAATGATTGATTTTTATCATCCTAAATGATAAATGAAACTACTCTAAATCTTCCAAGGAGAGGAGATCCTCTGCTTTCTCTGCAGATTTGACGAGACAGAAACTCAACCAACCTGTAGGGTAGTGACTGACTGACTGACTGACTGGCTGACTGACTGACTGACTGGTTGGCTGACTGACTGGCTGACTGACTGGCTGGCTGACTGACTGACTGGCTGACTGGCTGACTGACTGGGGGAGGAAGAATTACTTCTCCTCTTGGGTTACCTAATGTAATATTGATGTGCGCCGTGGTAAGAGAGGAGGCTGGAGGTTAGAGCTGAGGCAGCAGCAGCTTCCTGTACGTGGTGTCTCTGTCACAGATGATCCAGACAGACTCTCCTCTCCACGACTAATTTAGTCTGACTGAGAACGACACAGATCTCTGGAGAAATGTCAACTTACTGCTCAAAGAAGAGTAGAATAGCCAGTGTCAGAGAATCATTTCAAACAGACCCTAATCAATAATGAACCGCTGTCTTTCAGAGATATCCTCTGTGTTCCTAAATGTGTCGAAACTAAACCTTTATTTAAGCTCAAGGTCTATTCTAATATCTCTGGATATACATAGCCCTCTGCTAACAGACTGGAATATATCTAGATGTTTCTGTTTCACTTTGTGCTGCTGCTATAGCGGTCTTAGAGAAATAACTGACAGCTCTGAGGCAGAGATGACTACAGTAGTAGTTATGGTGCTACTGAGTAGTGTTTATTATGGTGCTACTGAGTAGTATTTATTATGGTGCTACTGAGTAGTATTTATTATGGTGCTACTGAGTAGTATTTATTATGGTGCTACTGACTAGTATTTATTATGGTGCTACTGACACCATTTAGCTGGTTCTTCTAAGAAAAAACGTAACAGAATGTCTATCTCCTCCATCTCCTCCTCGGTAATGTAGTTCAAGTCTGTCCCCATCTCCTCCTCTGTAATGTAGTTCAGGTCTGTCCCCATCTCCTCCTCAGTAATGTAGTTCAGGTCTGTCCCCATCTCCTCCTCAGTAATGTAATCTATCCCCATCTCCTCCTCAGTAATGTAGTTCAGGTCTGTCCCCATCTCCTCCTCAGTAATGTAGTTCAGGTCTGTCCCCATCTCCTCCTCAGTAATGTAATCTATCCCCATCTCCTCCTCAGTAATGTAGTTCAGGTCTGTCCCCATCTCCTCCTCAGTAATGTAGTTCAGGTCTGTCCCCATCTCCTCCTCAGTAATGTAGTTCAGGTCTGTCCCCATCTCCTCCTCAGTAATGTAATCTATCCCCATCTCCTCCTCAGTAATGCAATCTATCCCCATCTCCTCCTAGTTCAGGTCTGTCACCATCATCATCACCCTGACAACCATACAGAGTATCTTACTATACCAACCACCATCATCATCACCCTGACAACCATACAGTGTCTTACCAAACCAACCACCACCATCATCTCCCTGACAACCATACAGTGTCTTACCAAACCAACCACCATCATCTCCCTGACAACCATACAGGAGTGTCTCACCAAACCAACCACCATAATCTCCCTGACAACCAACCATGATAACCTGCAAACGTATTAACTAAACCAATTTTATCTGGGTCTGGTCTAGAAGGAAGATATCAGATGTGATTGTGTTGAACTGGTTTCTGCTGAAGCATCACATGCAGTCCACATGGAATGAAGGAACACTGAAAATGACCTTAAAAATCATTCAGAGTTGTAAATACGTTTCCCTGTTTCACCAACTTGTGTTGTTTGTGACCTTTGTCAAATCCTATTTTAGTAGGATTATCCTATCCTATTTACAAAGGAAATCCATGGGAAATAAGAAGATGTTTTGATCTGTTTGCCAACCACATCACAATATCAAACCAAACTAAAGTGTTTTAAATGTGTCACTGTAGTTGTGCCAATCTAAACCAAATGAGATCTGTTTGCCAACCACATCACAATATCAAACCAAACTAAAGTGTTTTAAATGTGTCACTGTAGTTGTGCCAATCTAAACCAAATGAGATCTGTTTGCCAACCACATCACAATATCAAACCAAACTAAAGTGTTTTAAATGTGTCACTGTAGTTGTGCCAGTCTAAACCAAATGAGATCTGTTTGCCAACCACATCACAATATCAAACCAAACTAAAGTGTTTTAAATGTGTCACTGTAGTTGTGCCAGTCTAAACCAAATGAGATCTGTTTGCCAACCACATCACAATATCAAACCAAACTAAAGTGTTTTAAATGTGTCACTGTAGTTGTGCCAATCTAAACCAAATGAGATCTGTTTGCCAACCACATCACAATATCAAACCAAACTAAAGTGTTTTAAATGTGTCACTGTAGTTGTGCCAATCTAAACCAAATGAGATCTGTTTGCCAACCACATCACAATATCAAACCAAACTAAAGTGTTTTAAATGGGTCACTGTAGTTGTGCCAATCTAAACCAAATGAGATCTGTTTGCCAACCACATCACAATATCAAACCAAACTAAAGTGTTTTAAATGTGTCACTGTAGTTGTGCCAATCTAAACCAAATGAGATCTGTTTGCCAACCACATCACAATATCAAACCAAACTAAAGTGTTTTAAATGTGTCACTGTAGTTGTGCCAGTCTAAACCAAATGAGATCTGTTTGCCAACCACATCACAATATCAAACCAAACTAGTGTTTTAAATGTGTCACTGTAGTTGTGCCAATCTAAACCAAATGAGATCTGTTTGCCAACCACATCACAATATCAAACCAAACTAAAGTGTTTTAAATGTGTCACTGTAGTTGTGCCAATCTAAACCAAATGAGATCTGTTTGCCAACCACATCACAATATCAAACCAAACTAGTGTTTTAAATGTGTCACTGTAGTTGTGCCAGTCTAAACCAAATGAGGTCGTTAGGGAGTATTTCATGATATCATTCATTTGCTCAGTCAAAAAGCATTTGAAATACTTTGAGAAAAAGAAGTAGAGCACAGTGATGCCCTTTGCATTTCCATGTACGCCAGGAACAACTCAACAGCAACAGGACGGCTCCCATCAACTGTGTTTCAGGCATTCAGGTGCACTAACACAATAAACCCCCTACAGTCGATTGATGCCCCGGTGTGTCAGAATCTGTCAGCTTCAGCCAGAGATATGTGTTTGTGTGCATGGGCCAAAGGCAGTCTATACACACTGGATTTACACAATATACACATAGACATATGTACAGCAGTAGAGATATTAGAGTTGTATTTATTTAAAAATAATAATAAAATAAACAATGAAAAATATTGAATATCCGAAACATGTAATATACTTCCAACAACTACATCATACCAGTCATCTAATAGACTACATCATACCAGTCATCTAATAGACTACATCATACCAGTCATCTAATAACTACATCATACCAGTCATCTAATAGACTACATCATACCAGTCATCTAACAACTACATCATACCAGTCATCTAATAACTACATCATACCAGTCATCTAATAGACTACATCATACCAGTCATCTAACAACTACATCATACCAGTCATCCAATAACGACGTCATACCAGTCATCTAATAGACTACATCATACCAGTCATCTAATAGACTACATCATACCAGTCATCTAATAACTACATCATACCAGTCATCTAATAGACTACATCATACCAGTCATCTAATAGACTACATCATACCAGTCATCTAACAACTACATCATACCAGTCATCTAATAGACTACATCATACCAGTCATCTAATAGACTACATCATACCAGTCATCTAATAGACTACATCATACCAGTCATCTAACAAACTACATCATACCAGTCATCTAACAACTACATCATACCAGTCATCTAATAGACTACATACCAGTCATCTAATAGACTACATCATACCAGTCATCTAACAACTACATCATACCAGTCATCTAATAGACTACATCATACCAGTCATCTAATAGACTACATCATACCAGTCATCTAATAGACTACATCATACCAGTCATCTAATAAACTACATCATACCAGTCATCTAACAACTACATCATACCAGTCATCTAATAGACTACATCATACCAGTCATCTAATAGACTACATCATACCAGTCATCTAATAGACTACATCATACCAGTCATCTAATAGACTACATCATACCAGTCATCTAATAGACTACATCATACCAGTCATCTAATAGACTACATCATACCAGTCATCTAATAGACTACATCATACCAGTCATCTAATAGACTACATCATACCAGTCATCTAATAGACTACATCATACCAGTCATCTAATAGACTACATCATACCAGTCATCTAATAGACTACATCATACCAGTCATCTAATAGACTACATCATACCAGTCATCTAACAACTACATCATACCAGTCATCTAACAACTACATCATACCAGTCATCTAATAGACTACATCATACCAGTCATCTAACAACTACATCATACCAGTCATCTAATAGACTACATACCAGTCATCTAATAGACTACATCATACCAGTCATCTAACAACTACATCATACCAGTCATCTAATAGACTACATCATACCAGTCATCTAATAGACTACATCATACCAGTCATCTAACAACTACATCATACCAGTCATCCAACAACGACATCATACCAGTAATCTAATAACTACATCATACCAGTCATCTAATAACTACATCATACCAGTCATCTAATAGACTACATCATACCAGTCATCTAATAGACTACATCATACCAGTCATCTAATAGACTACATCATACCAGTCATCTAATAGACTACATCATACCAGTCATCTAATAGACTACATCATACCAGTCATCTAATAGACTACATCATACCAGTCATCCAATAACTACATCATACCAGTCATCTAACAACTACATCATACCAGTCATCTAATAGACTACATCATACCAGTCATCTAATAACTACATCATACCAGTCATCTAACAACTACATCATACCAGTCCTCTAATAGACTACATCATACCAGTTCGATCCCCGGGACCACCCATACGTAGAATGTATGCACACATGACTGTAAGTCGCTTTGGATAAAAGCGTCTGCTAAATGGCATATATTATTATTATTATTATTATCTAATAGACTACATCATACCAGTCATCTAATAGACTACATCATACCAGTCATCTAACAACTACATCATACCAGTCATCTAACAACTACATCATACCAGTCATCCAACAACGACATCATACCAGTCATCCAACAACGACATCATACCAGTCATCCAACAACGACATCATACCAGTCATCTAACAACTACATCATACCAGTCATCTAATAGACTACATCATACCAGTCATCTAATAGACTACATCATACCAGTCATCTAACAACGACATCATACCAGTCATCCAATAACTAAATCATAACCAGTCATCTAACAGCTACATCATAACCAGTCATCTAACAGCTACATCATAACCAGTCATCTAACAACGACATCATACCAGTCATCTAACAACGACATCATACCAGTCATCTAACAGCTACATCATACCAGTCATCTAATAGACTACATCATACCAGTCATCTAATAGACTACATCATACCAGTCATCTAATAGACTACATCATACCAGTCATCTAATAGACTACATCATACCAGTCATCTAACAACTACATCATACCAGTCATCTAATAACTACATCATACCAGTCATCTAATAGACTACATCATACCAGTCATCTAATAGACTACATCATACCAGTCATCTAATAGACTACATCATACCAGTCATCCAATAACTACATCATACCAGTCATCTAATAGACTACATCATACCAGTCATCTAATAGACTACATCATACCAGTCATCCAATAACTACATCATACCAGTCATCTAATAACTACATCATACCAGTCATCTAACAACTACATCATACCAGTCATCTAATAGACTACATCATACCAGTCATCTAATAGACTACATCATACCAGTCATCTAATAGACTACATCATACCAGTCATCTAATAACTACATCATACCAGTCATCTAATAGACTACATCATACCAGTCATCTAACAATGACATCATACCAGTCATCCAATAACTACATCATAACCAGTCATCTAACAGCTACATCATAACCAGTCATCTAACAGCTACATCATAACCAGTCATCTAACAACGACATCATACCAGTCATCTAACAGCTACATCATACCAGTCATCCAATAACTACATCATACCAGTCATCTAATAGACTACATCATACCAGTCATCTAACAATGACATCATACCAGTCATCCAATAACTACATCATAACCAGTCATCTAACAGCTACATCATAACCAGTCATCTAACAGCTACATCATAACCAGTCATCTAACAACGACATCATACCAGTCATCTAACAGCTACATCATACCAGTCATCCAATAACTACATCATACCAGTCATCCAACAGGCTACATCATATCAGTCATCCAATAACTACACCATAACAGTCATCTAATAACTACATCATACCAGTCATCTAATAGACTACATCATACCAGTCATCCAATAACTACATCATACCAGTCATCCAACAACTACATCATACCAGTCATCCAACAACTACATCATACCAGTCATCCAACAACTACATCATACCAGTCATCCAACAACTACATCATACCAGTCATCCAACAACTACATCATACCAGTCATCCAACAACGACATCATTCCAGTCATCTAACAGCTACATCATACCAGTTATCCAATAACTACATCATACCAGTCATCTAATAGACTCCCATTCAACAACGACATCATACCAGTCATCCAACAACGACATCATACCAGTCATCCAACAACTACATCATACCAGTCATCTAACAGCTACATCATACCAGTCATCTAATAGACTACATCATACCAGTCATCCAACAACGACATCATACCAGTCATCCAACAACGACATCATACCAGTCATCCAACAACGACATCATACCAGTCATCCAACAACTACATCATACCAGTCATCTAACAACTACATCATACCAGTCATCTAATAGACTACATCATACCAGTCATCTAACAACTACATCATACCAGTCATCCAACAACTACATCATACCAGTCATCTAATAACTACATCATACCAGTCATCCAACAACTACATCATACCAGTCATCCAACAACTACATCATACCAGTCATCTAATAGACTACATCATACCAGTCATCCAATAGACTACATCATACCAGTCATCTAATAGACTACATCATACCAGTCATCTAATAGACTACATCATACCAGTCATCTAATAGACTACATCATACCAGTCATCCAATAACGACATCATACCAGTCATCTAATAGACTACATCATACCAGTCATCTAATAGACTACATCATACCAGTCATCCAACAACGACATCATACCAGTCATCCAACAACGACATCATACCAGTCATCTAACAACGACATCATACCAGTCCTCCAACAACGACATCATACCAGTCATCTAATAGACTACATCATACCAGTCATCTAATAGACTACATCATACCAGTCATCTAATAGACTACATCATACCAGTCATCCAATAACTACATCATACCAGTCCTCCAACAACGACATCATACCAGTCATCCAATAACGACATCATACCAGTCATCTAATAGACTACATCATACCAGTCCTCCAACAACGACATCATACCAGTCATCCAACAACTACATCATACCAGTCATCTAATAGACTACATCATACCAGTCATCTAATAGACTACATCATACCAGTCATCTAATAGACTACATCATACCAGTCATCTAACAACTACATCATACCAGTCATCTAATAGACTACATCATACCAGTCATCTAATAGACTACATCATACCAGTCATCTAACAACGACATCATACCAGTCATCTAATAGACTACATCATACCAGTCCTCCAACAACGACATCATACCAGTCATCCAACAACGACATCATACCAGTCATCCAATAACGACATCATACCAGTCATCTAATAGACTACATCATACCAGTCCTCCAACAACGACATCATACCAGTCATCCAACAACTACATCATACCAGTCATCCAACAACTACATCATACCAGTCATCTAATAGACGACATCATACCAGTCATCTAATAGACTACATCATACCAGTCATCTAACAATGACATCATACCAGTCATCTAACAACGACATCATACCAGTCATCCAACAACGACATCATACCAGTCATCCAACAACGACATCATACCAGTCATCCAATAACTACATCATACCAGTCATCCAACAACTACATCATACCAGTCATCCAATAACGACATCATACCAGTCATCCAACAACTACATCATACCAGTCATCTAATAGACTACATCATACCAGTCATCTAATAGACTACATCATACCAGTCATCCAACAACTACATCATACCAGTCATCTAATAGACTACATCATACCAGTCATCTAATAGACTACATCATACCAGTCATCCAACAACTACATCATACCAGTCATCTAATAGACTACATCATACCAGTCATCTAATAGACTACATCATACCAGTCATCTAATAGACTACATACCAGTCATCCAACAACTACATCATACCAGTCATCCAATAACGACATCATACCAGTCATCCAACAACTACATCATACCAGTCATCTAATAGACTACATCATACCAGTCATCTAATAGACTACATCATACCAGTCATCCAACAACTACATCATACCAGTCATCTAATAGACTACATCATACCAGTCATCTAATAGACTACATCATACCAGTCATCCAACAACTACATCATACCAGTCATCTAATAGACTACATCATACCAGTCATCTAATAGACTACATCATACCAGTCATCCAACAACTACATCATACCAGTCATCTAATAGACTACATCATACCAGTCATCTAATAGACTACATCATACCAGTCATCTAATAGACTACATCATACCAGTCATCTAATAGACTACATCATACCAGTCATCTAATAGACTACATCATACCAGTCATCTAATAACGACATCATACCAGTCATCTAACAACGACATCATACCAGTCATCCAATAACTACATCATACCAGTCATCCAATAACGACATCATACCAGTCATCCAACAACTACATCATACCAGTCATCTAATAGACTACATCATACCAGTCATCTAATAGACTACATCATACCAGTCATCCAACAACTACATCATACCAGTCATCTAATAGACTACATCATACCAGTCATCTAATAGACTACATCATACCAGTCATCCAACAACTACATCATACCAGTCATCTAATAGACTACATCATACCAGTCATCTAATAGACTACATCATACCAGTCATCTAATAGACTACATCATACCAGTCATCTAATAGACTACATCATACCAGTCATCTAATAACGACATCATACCAGTCATCTAACAACGACATCATACCAGTCATCCAATAACTACATCATACCAGTCATCCAATAACGACATCATACCAGTCATCCAACAACTACATCATACCAGTCATCTAATAGACTACATCATACCAGTCATCTAATAGACTACATCATACCAGTCATCCAACAACTACATCATACCAGTCATCTAATAGACTACATCATACCAGTCATCTAATAGACTACATCATACCAGTCATCTAATAGACTACATCATACCAGTCATCTAATAGACTACATCATACCAGTCATCTAATAGACTACATCATACCAGTCATCTAATAGACTACATACCAGTCATCCAACAACTACATCATACCAGTCATCCAACAACGACATCATACCAGTCATCTAATAACTACATCATACCAGTCATCCAATAACTACATCATACCAGTCATCCAATAACGACATCATACCAGTCATCCAACAACTACATCATACCAGTCATCTAATAGACTACATCATACCAGTCATCCAACAACTACATCATACCAGTCATCTAACAACGACATCATCAAATCAAATTTATTTATATAGCCCTTCGTACATCAGCTGATATCTCAAAGTGCTGTTCAGAAACCCAGCCTAAAACCCCAAACAGCAAACAATGCAGGTGTAAAAGCACGGTGGCTAGGAAAAACTCCCTAGAAAGGCCAAAACCTAGGAAGAAACCTAGAGAGGAAACGGGCTATGTGGGGTGGCCAGTCCTCTTCTGGCTGTGCCGGGTAGAGATTATAACAGAACATGACCAAGATGTTCAAATGTTCATAAATGACCAGCATGGTCGAATAATAATAAGGCAGAACAGTTGAAACTGGAGCAGCAGCACAGTCAGCTGGACTGGGGACAGCAAGGATCCATCATGTCAGGTAGTCCTGGGGCACGGTCCTTGCAAAGGGAGGTGTTTAGTCTCAGGGTCCTAAGCTTAGTGATGAGCTTTGTGGGCATTATGGTGATGAACGCTGAGCTGTAGTCAATGAACAGCATAGGTGTTCCTCTTGTCCAGGTGGGAAGGGCAGTGTGGAATCTCCAGCATCTGTTGATCTGTTGCATCGGTATGTGAACTGGAGGGTCTAGGGTTTTGGGATGATGGCATTGATGTGAGCCATGACCAGCCTTTCAAAGCACTTCACTGCTACCGACATGAGTGCTATGGGGTGGTTGTCATTTAGGCAGGTTACCTTCATTTTCTTGTGTACATTGACTATGGTGGTTGGCTTGAAACATGTCGGAGGGCATAACGGGATTTCAAATCATGTTCAACATTTCAACAGGCAACATACTAACAACAAACAACATACTAACTCTAAATGAAACCAGGTAGCTTAAGAAAGAACAAACAATTAGTATTGTTATTTCAAGTTTACAGCCTGAAATCTATTGTTACCCATTTCTACACGCACCAGGTTGGCAGGAGCACTCAGCATAAACAACACAACAACAGCACTTCAACAACACAACAACAACACAACAACACAACAGCATTTAAACAACACAACAACACAACAGCACTTCAACACCACAACAACAGCACTTCAACACCACAACAACAGCACTTCAACAACACAACAACAGCATTTCAACAACACAACAACAGCACTTCAACACCACAACAACAGCACTTCAACAACACAACAACAGCACTTCAACACCACAACAACAGCACTTCAACAACACAACAACAGCACTTCAACAACACAACAACAGCACTTCAACAACACAACAACAGTACTTCAACAACACAACAACAGCACTTCAACAACACAACAACACAACAACAGCACTTCAACAACACAACAACAGTACTTCAACAACACAACAACAGTACTTCAACAACACAACAACAGCATTTCAACAACACAACAACACAACAACACAACAACATCATTTCAACAACACAACAACAGCATTTAAACAACACAACACAACGACACAACAACACAACAACAACAACACAACAACAGCATTTCAACAACACAACAACACAACAACAGCACTTCACCAACACCACTTCAACACAACAACACAACAACAGCACTTCACCAACACCACTTCAACACAACAACACAACAACAGCACTTCAACAACACAACAACACAACAACAGCACTTCAACAACACAACAACACAACAACAGCACTTCAACAACAGCACTTCAACAACACAACAACAGCACTTCAACAACACAACAACAGCACTTCACAACACAACACTTCAACAACACAACAACAGCACTTCAACAACACAAAAACACAACAGCATTTAAACAACACAACACAACAACAGCGTTTCAACAACACAACAACACAACAACAGCATTTCAACAACACAACAGCACTTCAACAACACAACAACAGCACTTCAACAACACAACAACACAACAACAGCACTTCAACAACACAACAACAGCACTTCAACAACACAACAACAACACAACAACAC